>NC_052532.1:189556976-189709558 GCF_016699485.2 Gallus gallus | reverse complement strand
AATAGCTTAATAAAGGAAAAGGAGAAAAAATATTTTGTGCTGTAAGCCTTTAAAAATCGTATTTTGAAGCAAACCCCAAAATAATGAACTGGAAAGTTTTTTTTCTTGTAATTGAAGACTGTTTTTTATAAAGTGACTGTTGGCAGTTGATTTGATTTTGACTTTTAGAGAACTATCCTTTGTTTTTGCTCTGCTTCTGTCTTGCAGATGAACATAGGCCACTTAATTAACAATATTATTATTATTATTATTGACAAAATCGTCTAATACTACCGACCTCTACAATTAAATTGTTTTAGCTAGATTAATGAAAACAGCATATACGAACTTCTAAAAGTATGAGGGCTTTTTTTTTTTTTTTTACTATTTTGTTATTTAATTCTTTAATTTAGGTTTAATACTAGTAACCTGAAATCCTTAGCCATCTCTTCAGTAACACCAAAGCTCACAGGAGCTGACAGAACTGGGTTCACACTGGAGTCACTGCTCATCCGAGGCTGAACCTTCAGAGCTCAGCCCTGCTTTGTAAGGATTTCACAGTCAAACAATGTCAGCCACTATTGTACTGGAATTCCATTTATAAACATTCTGTGCTGGCCCAGCAGTTTTATTATATTATGTATATTATATTATATTATATTATTACTGATAATCTGGGAAAGGAAATATCAGAGTGTGCAAAGATTATCTGGATAGCAGTGAGAAGAAAATGATACAGTATAGATTATCCAATTCAGATATTTGAAGGTGCTTTCTAGGATGGCTTTGACATCAAGAAATATATAAGAAAGCTGGGCAGCAGTGTAATATTTGCAAAATTGGCTGGGAGAAACAAACAAAAAAAAATTGGGTGTGCTCTTTGTTTTGCAGAAAATTGTTAGAAAATAAAGCTTCCTTACTTATTTACTGCATAGTTCATGTCATTCTGCTTTGCAGTAAGACTGGCATACCCAGATTTGGTGCCACAGATGGATTTAACAAGTTAAAAATGCAAGTTTTTGAAAAATCATGAGTGAAATCTAGCTCAAACAATCTCTCCTTCCCCACAACACATTTATATGCAGTCAAAATACATTGTTTTCAGAGGGTTAGTAATTGTTTCCAAAATTATTATCTGATTGTAATCCCACAGGAGGCAGCAAATTGTTGGTTGTTTTTATACTATTTTTAAAAAGCAATCCTGGGAATGACCAGGAACAATTTTCCATCATTAGTCCTGTGGCTGCCTTGTGGAAAACCTCTACTGTCCACCTACACATATCTCAGCTTCCTACTGACATCCCAGTGGCATTCTCAAGTGCCAAATTAGTGCTGTTGGGAGGCAGTGGGCATTTTCAGAACTTTGAAACAATTGGTAGATGTTTTCTAGTCACTTTTTGCTTATGGGGGAGTATAGCAAGATAGCAAAAACTTATTGCAAGAACATCCCACCAAGGACAAAAGCAACTGTTTGCAATGCCTACCTGTCTGAATTGCCTCTAAGGAAAAGTCCTTCCTACCACAGTTAGCACTTCTTAGTAATTCAATTTTCTTGTGCAAAATGCTTCTTCACCCTCCCTATTTCTTTATTTTTCCAACACTGCTGATCTTTAGAGAGCCTAAAATGTTACAGCCCGTGACTGCAAGAGTATTTTTCTGGCCCTGGATGCAGTACTGCAACTGGAGCCTCTCGAGGGCAGAGTAGAGGGAGATAATCTTCTCCCCGTCCCTGCTGTCACCCTTCTTCTGATGGAACCCAGGACACCATTGGCCTTCTGGGCTGAAAGTGCATGCTGCTGGCTCATGTTAAGTTTTTCATCAACCAAAATCCCTAAGTCCTCTTCAGCGGGGCTACTCTCAAGGAGTTCTCCCAGTTTGTCCTCTTGTGGTATTTTACTCTAAGTAAACTGCAACCCACTTGTATTTCCTTTACTAATAACATCCTTGTTTCACTCTAAATTGCAGCACAGTGTTAGTGATTATATCCTCAATAAGAGTCGTGTCAAACTTGTGTAAATAGAGCTTGGTGAAAAGGAAAGGCATTGACCAGAACCTAATTTGTAGGGATAAAAAGAGAACTGAAGAATGTTAGACAACAATGGAGTCTGGCAGGATTATTGTTATGGTATTTGTTGCCTTCTTTGAGCTTTACTCTTGAAGTGAAGGGTCCTGGTTCTTTTCTCTTTCATATTTTGTAATATATGTAGTACAGAAGAAAAAATAATATATAGAAATTAATCACAAGTGAAGCCTAGGTATGGAAAGAAAGAGAGCATACGTCTCATGCTTGTTCACAGTATCACAGAATGGCTGGGGTTGGAGGGGATCTCTGGGTCCATTTGCTCCAACCCCTGCTCCAGCAGAGACACCCAGAGCAGTGTGCCCAGCACCACATCCAGGCTTTGGAAAATCTCCAAGGAGGATGCACTACTGACTCTCCAGGTCTCTGTGCCAGTGCTCCATCACACACACAGCACAGAAGCACTGCCTGGTGTTCACAGGGAGCCTCCTGTGTTCTAGGTTGTGCCCATTACCTCCTGTATGGGCACTGAACATCACTGAAAAATTTCTCAGGTTTACAGCCATCAGTGGTCTTGTAGATATGAGATTGTTAGGTAGAAAATATGTAAATACCATCAATTAATCCAGTGTCACCCCTATACAATATCTGTTCTTCTCATATTGGATAACATGAACAGATGTGCCAAGATTTTGGACAGAGGATACCAGTTTATAGTAGCAAAGTCTGTGAACAAGAATTTAATTTGGTGAAGCTGGTTTTTCTGCCAAACAACTACTTACGGGAAATAAGAACAATGCTTATTTTGTTGCTGCTTCTGATATCCACAAACCTGCCGGTTCAATTTGTATACCAGTGTACCCAAGTAGTTTTGGAATAAATGCCAGTAACAGTAATATCAGGAATGTGTCTAGGAAATGCAGTTTTGAGTTTAGATCTGTCACAGATACAAAGTAATATAGAGGGAAACGATGTATACGGCATCTTATCTCATTTAGAGAACTGTGTTTACCCAGTCATCAGAGTTCATACTGTTGGTCTGTCCCAGTCTCATCAACAAATTGAGGAGAGGTTTTAATTGTGAAGTCAAATACATGGCTGTATGGATAAAGTTTGTGTGATTGGTCATTGGGGTCCCACTCAGCTAGTAGTAAGCCTTGGAATAAAGCAAATATTCTGTACTTTACGTTTTCCAATAACAGCATTTGTCTTCTCTGTAAAGAACATTTTAAATGTCTAAGTGAAAAGACTTGCTATGACAGCATAGTCTTCTCTCTGCCTAGGAGATTATGAAGCACCACTAAAGACAAAAAAAATTGGATTTGACATTCCCAATGACTTTTCATTTCAAGTTCAGTAAGATAAACACAGTAAAACATTAAAACATTTTTTTTAAGTTGTCTATTAATGGTGTGTGTGCAGGTGACCCAGTGCATACTGAGACTGAAAACTTTATTTCCCTTATATTATGCATACATTCTTGTGAACATATAAGCACACAGCACATACAAACTCTGACAATTGTGCTACAAACCTCATTTCACATTCCCGTAACTCATAGGTTTTGCTTAAAAAGAGACTCTTATTCTTGCTGTTTTGGCAGTATGATGTACACTGATCATGGCCCTCTGACCTTGTCTATTGTCATCAGTGATCATCATTATAACTATATCCCCATTTCTTGCAGTTGACAGTACAGCAACATTTTCAGTGTTTGATTTCCTACTTTTCCATCCCACGTCTACATACAACATTGACCTATTTCAATTCTTCAAATCATTGCTTTCCTCCTGCATCCCTACAGCCTCCTCAGAGTTTGGTACTGCAATTACGTATTTTGCAAGAGTTGCAGATTGCTCCATCTAACCTTCAAATCATGAATTGTTTATGAAAGACTGTATTGAACAGCAGGGTCTTGAGTACAATCTGTCTTTTCATTTCTGAAATCTCTTTGGCTATTACATGCAAGTGTGAAATTTGTCTTTTGCTTTCTGTCTTCTCCCCTGATTGTGCAGGTCATCTGTGCTCCTGATGCAGACCTCAAAGTCTTCAATCCCTGCTCTCTCCTATACTTTACAGTGGGAAGTCTTCCATTTCCCCTTCCTCTCCGGCTCTGGTTCATCCAAGAGATTTCTTCATCTTTAGTAGACATCCCAGACAGGGATGCAGGGCTGCAGCAGGGCATAAAACAGCAAAGCCCATCTGTAAATTTAAGAGGATTGAAAGCACAGGAAACCGTCCTCCATTAGGAGTGATCATTCATTCCAATGATGTTGATCACAAATGGGTATACTTGCTGGACAAAGCGCTATCTGGGGATTTTCTAATGAACCTCAGGAAATTAACAACATATTTTCCACAAAGGAAGCGTTCTACATTCAGTAGTTTCTGCACATCCAGAGGAAAAGATCTGCCATCAATATTCAGCTTGCCACTACAGTTCTCAGCTAAAATGGCCATTTATAGAGGGAGAGGGAATTGAGTTCACTGAGTATTTCATATTATTTAAATTAATTGTCACTATGATGGCTTTTGCAGAGCATGTGACACAAAGGGATGAATGCAAGCCCCTAACTGTTAAGCCTGTGCTTCTCACCTTAGACTTGTCAAATTTTGTGAAACAAATTTCACAGTGAAGTGATAAGGCTGAAGAAAGAGTGATTCTGAAGACCAGATGTATATGCTGAATTTCTTCACTTAATGAGTCCCAGGTAGCTTAGCTAACTTAGAAATAATTTAGCCCCTCTTTAAAATCCTTTTGAAATTGGGAAATACAGGGGATTGCATAAGAGATCAGAGAGAGCTTCAAGAAACTCCTCAATAGGCTGTGCACTTTCAGGATATCTGTGTATTTCAGCATCCTTGAGAGATATGCAAGTTTTAGCACCATCCCTGAAATCTACTTTTTTATTTATATATTTACTTATAGCTCAGTCTTTGGGACTTAATTGGCATGAACTTAGATTAGGAATGCCTAAAAACAGAAAAAAAAAAAATTAATGTAATAGCAGAGACCGTGTGCTCAAATGTTTGCTCATTTTATTCAGCTATATTAAAAGCTCTAAGAAATGATATTACTCTCCCGTCTTGATCTTCAGGTCTAATAAGTAGCATTCTCCCTACTTAGCCTTCTTTTTCTGTAATTTTAATACCCAGAAATCTAAAAATAAAAATAAAAATTAGAGGCATTTTATGTGATTTTTTTCTTCCTTTTTTTTTTTTTCCCCCCTAAAACAAACTTTTGTTTGGGTGAAGAAATAATTAGAAGATGAAATCTGTGTATATATAAATGTTGGCTGCAAATGTTATTTGATAGAACTCCTGAGTTAGTTAAATCCATTCAGATATAATCTTTTTAATTTTGGAAATGTGTCATGGAAATTTACATATATTTTCAGGAACTGTCTTAAAAGTAATAATTTGGCAAACAAATAAAAAAAATTATTTTAAATTTCCCTTTTAATTTTGTGAGGTATGTTGTGTTAAGATTTAATGTTGCTTTCAAAATAGGCACAGCAACTGAAGTGAGGCAGTTGATTGATATGTTGATTTTCTTTAACACGTTTTTTAAGGAAATTACTAATTTCATTCACTATGAAACAGCTGAAACAATTTTTGATATAGCAAATTTTCAGATGAAACCCCTGTGGGTAGTGGTATAAATAAATACAGATATTAACATTAATTCCACTTGGGATATTTTTTTGTTTTTTGTTTTTATCCTTTTCATAGTCTTTTGGGAGTTTTCTGACTACATTTTCTTACTGATATCAAGTAATCTAAATTGCATATCCTACTAATGAGGGCCAAGTACTTGATTCTGATATATCCTAGAAAGACAGCAAATAAATAACAGTAATATAAAAAAATACTGCCTCCCACAGTTTTCTCCTGGAGAAACTGGCTGCTCATGGCTTGGACAGATGTACAGTTCGCTGGGTGAAGAACTGGTTGGGTGACCGAGCTCAAAGAGACATGGTGAATGGAGTTCAGCCCAGTTGGCAGCCACTGTCTTTGCCAGGACTCAGTTTGGGGGCCAATTTAAACATTTTTATCAGTGATATGGATGAGGGGAGTGAGTGCACCCTCAGTATGTTCACAGGCACCTCTGCAGCTTCAGATTTATAGTAAATGAAAACAAGATCTGTGTGTTTTTTTTTTTTTTTAAGAACTGTAACGATGTGCCACATATAGTCTATTCCAAGTTGAGTGGCTTTTACATAAAAGCACTTCTAAGAAATATGGAGCATTGTGAAGGCTGAATGAGCACTAGAATGGGTCCAGAATATGTGATTAACCACTTCTGCATATATCACTAGCTAGTACAGCTTAGTAATATATACCCAAAGTGCAGATACTCACTTTATCTCAGAGACAGGTAAACTCTGATAGCATGTAGAGAAAGAAAGATTGTTGGAAAATGTAGACATCTGATCTCATTCCAAGTGCATGCTGAACACTTAGAATCATGGAATCATAGAATGGCTTGGGTTGGAAGGGACCTCAAGGATCATCAAGCCCCAACCCCCCTGCCACATGCAGGGCTACCAGTGTCCACATTTAATACTAGACCAGGCTACCTGTGATCTCGACCAGACTTGCAAATGATCAGCACTGATATGACAAAGTTAGCGAGCCTGGAAGAACTCAAGAACTTCCAATTTTTACACAATAAACTCAATAATTTAAACATCTTGCTACAACAATTAAATACAATTTATTTGGAATAGAAAATATGATTCCAACAAAGTACTGTAGCGATTTTGAGAAAAGGTTTTGCACTGTTAATGCTATGTACTTTTGGGGTCTGATTCTTTAATCTTTTTAAGGGCTAAATTTTATTGAATTTTGTTGTAAAAACAGTGAGGTAGAAAGTGAAGGAAACACACAGTTATTCTATGGCAATTTATTTGTTGGAAAGTTCAAGAAGACAAAGTGTTAAGATCCTATGTTTTTTGTTGTTTGTTTGTTTGTTTAGTTATAATATTTCTTTTTAAAAAATTGAGGACAATCAGTACAAAAGTGAGATATCATCCTACATTTGTTCAGGCAACTAGAGCGCATCCCATAACAGTAGCTAATCATCTGTAAAAGAACCTCTTCAAAACATTTCCTGCTGCACCATTTAATCATGATTCTCTTGGTTAAAAAAAGTTAATAAGGCCACAATTTTAATAAGATAATAATGCTGAAAAACATCTATAAGATCATGGACTTATAGGGCCAAAATACTACTGGCAACTGGGATTTGACTAAAGCTACGTTCATCATTGAGTCTAATAGTTTATATAGAAGCAAGGGAAATTAAATGGTGTTGTTCTTCTCAAGGGAGCTGCAGAAGAACCAGGCTAATTTTTACACCACCTGGAGATCATCAGTTTTCAAAAATACAGATGTATATTCACAACAAGTTATGGCAATTCCCACACAGGCAGTTTTCACTTTGGTTTAGTCACAGAGCAATTAGGAGAAATGCCAAGTCACTGCACTGAAAAATAAACACACCTCCCAAAGGGAAGCCAGAGGCACTTCTGGTTGAGGTTCCTCTGCCAATATCTTGGCTTTTGAGTAGTTCATGGCAAGCACGTGGTGCCACTAAAACGCAGCCCACCCCTTCCTGAGCAGCAGAGATGGGATGCAAAGCGGTGCATTTCCTTGGTGTGGAGAGACTCATTCACACAGTTGTGATTAATGTTTGCAGAACTCTGCTCATGCAGAGAAGTTTTATAAATAGTAAAATGTGTTTTTCACCCTCCATACATGATAGCTTGATGTGAATAATGTTTTATATATAGGCACTGACTTTTAAATCAGTGATCCAACTGCAACAAAGGTCAACAACAAGTTAAAGTCATGCTTGCTTTCTCATTGTCAAGATAAAAATGAGGTGCAGCTACCAGTTTGGTTCCCCGAGAGCATTTCTTTTCCTCAGCAGAAAATCATAGCCCCAGCCTCAATATATTGTTTTCCTCGTTGCATTATCAGCTGAGTAGCAGAGGATTGACAGAAAACTGAGAATGACTCGCCTGCTCTTACAAGAGATTTGGTTTATGTACAGAAACAGATGGGAATTTTACAAAAGAACTTTCATTTCATGGAATGCTACTGCATCAGAAAATGTGCAGAGAAAATGTGCGTATCTTAGGTTATCCACCTAAAAATGAAAAATCAAATATCTCTAAATAGGCCATACTCCCTACAGAATTTGCACATTTCAAGATTTGGAGTGCTTCTTGTAGAAATTTCTGGAAAATATTTATTTATATAGTCAATCAATCCATTTGTTGGATCAGGACTTAAAAACCCTCTCTGCCTAAGAATAAAACTGCTGTGTCTAGACCAAGCTATTTGCTTGGGATTGTCTGTGAGTTTTGTTTTGGGTATTACTTTATAATAATGTCTTTCATTTCTAAGTTAACCGTGCCTCATGATTGCCTCATGATCTGGGCTGAATCTAATTTTAACCAGAATGGGTTTTGCTTTGTCCTCATTTTCTAGTAATTAAGAACAACAGAAAATGTACCATGACATTGTTATTCAGCTGACAGTCATTTATGCATCCTTTCTGAAAGCTAGTCGCTAAGACCAAATAAATTTAGATTTTATCTTCTTTATGATATTTCATACAAGATACTTCCTTCAGTAGAAGATTAAAAAAAAAAAAAAAATCTTACAACTTCTAGACGTTTTCAAATAGGGATTCTCAGTGAATGCAATTGGGAATTAACCTTTTAATTAAGCTAGTGTTATTGCAAAGAAGGATGGCTTTGAACATTGGTAAGGTCAGTCTGCAAGGAATATATGTTTTTGCTTCAGAGGTAACTTTGTTAACTTCTAAATCATTCAACCTTCTGTCTTCCTCTGCTTTATAAACTGTAAAAACTACCCAAAAAATCACCAAAGAAAAAGGAGAAAAACTACCATAGCCCAAAGGCCGACAGACGTGACAGAAACGCAAGCAAGCAATAGCCATGGCTTTCAAAAGCCATACATTTTGACACATCCAGGTTAAGAAACATAGAATCTTGATTTTCAAGAAAATCCACTGAACTGGTAACAAATCTCCATCCGAATTACTGTCTGTTTCCCAGATAGTCTTCAGTGCCACACCATATGAATTGGAATTTTTATCGCATTTTTTGAGCTGTGAATTACTTTTCATTATTTAGTAACCCTGCCAGCTGTACAGTGTAAGATGATACAAAACAACTGTCTGATCATGTCAACATGGACTTTAGCTTATGTTTTCAGAGACTGAGAGCCCAGTTCACTTATTTAAAACAGGAGTGCTGTAGAAAACTTAGAAAGAAAAATTTACCTGTTCTTCCATTAGGAGTATGGAATGAAACTGCAAAATAATGACTCCAGAAGAATCGATCTACATATAGTAAAGTAATTACTAGTTGATTTTCACATTGATGTTCAGGTGTCAAAAAATGCCTACCTGTTCAAACAAGACAGACAAACTTTAGGTGTCTATTTCTAAAAGAATTACAGATGGACTTACTCTACGTGTCCCTGAAATATATGCACATATCCCACTTTTTTGCAGTTTTTGTTAGCTATCTTCAGTTCTACACGTTATGACCAACTCCTTGCCTTGGTTTGGTGTAAGCTCTATGAAATTTGAAAAACTAAAGAAGGCTGTAGATCCAGTAGATTTGAATGGCCCTTCAACAAATATCTCTGAAATACCTTTATTAGTTTGTATTTAAATAGCATTTGTAGAGATGGTGATAGGTTGTTCCCTCCTTCTCGCTGAAGGTAAGGTAGGGCTGAAGGAGAGGTGAACTTGCATTTGTATCCTCTGTGAGACCCAAGTGTTTAAGTGCATGACATTTTCCATTACACAAAACTGAGCAGACCCACATGTAGTGAAATTTAATGGGATACACTCTTGCTGCCCAGCTCCTGACTTGAGAGTAGTTTTACCTCCGTGTGCTGCCATCAGGTCAGTGAGCTGAATTAGATTCCCCTGTGACTACTTAAAGCTCACAACTGGGATCTAGACTAATAGTGGAGAGGTGGAAAACCATAAATACTGATCTTGGCATTAGCCTCGCTTAAGTGAATATTCCCTTGATCCTACTCTGGCTTCATATTTCCCTGCATTCTGATTATAGTAACTGCTATTTTGCTTGCTTGCTCCTTAACCAGGGCCTTATTAAACTTTCTGAAGGTGCAAATAATTTTGCCACAATTATTCTGTACCAAAAGTCTGTGAAAGGAAAGATCCAAAGATCCAAAGTTGCTTTCTCAATAAGTACACTGCTATAGAAACCTTGCTCTGACTCTTATGGGTGTCAAACACATGCAGTTTCACCTGACACAAATAGGCTTTCTATTGAATACCCAGTTAAAATGTCTTCAAACCAAGTTTCTTGTTGTTAAAAATGCATAGCCTTTAAGAGAAGGAATGGATAAAAAATAGTACAAAATTCAGATATTCCAGGTTTGTAATAACTTTTCAAGAACAAAGGTCGCTTCTTTATAAAATAATTTTATCTTCAGAAGAAGTAATGGTCTGGTTTCATCAGAGTGATAACTAGATTATTTTCCAAGTTTATGTACATAGAACATTTTTATTTTTATTTATGAAGACCCAGTTTTCCACAGACATTGAAAAAATCAGTATTTGTTTGTACACAAACATCACAGCATAAGAAGTAGGAATGCTGTTAAAGTTTATGAGGTTTTTATGTGTGCAAACAATATGTTGAAAGAACAGTGAAGGGATGGCAACATTATAAAGTTAAGCACTCGGAATTAGGAAATGCAAAAATAAAGAGGATCTAAGCAACTTTCTATGGCTCATTGTGGTCATATATTGTAATGTAGCACTACAATATAACTCAAATATATTTTTAATTGCACAGTTATTTTTGTTTTCACAGGCTTCATTTAGTGAGCTGGCGGGTTATTTACATGGCATTTCACATTCAACATATGTCTGTGCGCATTATTTAATGCACACAGGTCAAACTATGCTCTCTTTACATAATTATTAATTTTCCTCTTAGACTGAGCCTGACGATAGTATCCAAGTAGCTCACAAATATTAATGAGTTTATTTTCACAATATTCCAGTGTGATAAGTACTTTTAACTCCTTAGAGAAAAAAACTGAGATCAAATGAGTCCACTAGTTCCTGTGTCCAGCTTGCAACATCAGGAATGAAATTCATCTCATTCTAAATCCTAAGGTGCTTCATTCCAGGTAAAAAAAGGGGAAATAAAAAAAGTGACTTCAGTGAACAGTCTTTTGTAAATGCACATGTAGTATTCTTTCTTTGAAGCATGTAATATTCTTGCTTCAAATATTAGCAAGTGAGACTGACTGACCTGCTTAAACTGGAAGTTTAAGTTTCAGGTGGCCAACATCAGCTGATACACATTCCACCTAAGACTGACTTACTGGAGCACGCAGGATTATGTAACATTTTTTTTTATTTCCAAACCTTGACTCTCCCTAATTTCAGCTGAAGGTGCTGATGTTCAGCACTTCTGCAAAAAATGGTCATCTCCCAGGGCCTTTCAAAGTGAGGATATCTCATTTCCACACCTGTGGAAAGCTTGGTTTATGCAAATTGCTTAGCAAATTTGTGGCAAAAAGCATGAATAGAATGAGTTGTCTAAGACAGCATTCGTCTCCTTTAGCCTGAGAGCATCCTTTATCCTCATATAGCCTTGGTCCATAATTTTCTAATTTGCGTAAGAAATGATACTGGCAGCCTGCAGGTGCACAATTCCTGTGTCCTCCAGTGCACAATTAATTCCCAAAGGAATGTCTTGTCTGCACAACGTGATAGAGCTGATGAGGAAATCATACAAACTACTGCAGGGAAGCTGCTCTAGTGGTGAATTGGGCTTGATGATCTCCAGAGTTCCCTTCCAACCCCTACCATTCTGTGATTCTGTTGTACTTCTGTTGCTATAGTGTACTTTACTTTGCAGTGTTACATTTATTTTAATGAATGCAAGCCACAGTTTAGGAAAAGCAAAGCCTAGCTTTCACTTAGCCCTAGGACTGCATAAATAGCAAAGCCATCAGTGGAAATATCAGTGGAAATATCTATACTCAAGTAGTCTTGGAATGTGTGGGCAGAAGTGGGGCTAAGATTTAAAATGACTCTGCAGCCCAGGATCAAGTCTACACAACTTAGCTGGGGGCAGGACCACTGCCTTCAGAGCCACAGGCTTCTCCTACTTCAGTAGTACCTGCTGAGAGCAGCTTTTGCTAATTGAAGGAGCCGAGATAAACACTTTCCTTTGGGATGTCACCCGTATTTTTGAGAAACAAGGCACTGCAGATGCTGGAATTCTCTCTCTTTCCTGGTTTTATTAACTTAGCTTTGGTATTCATCCCCATTTGCTCCAGTTCCTGTTGAAATGACTTTTTTTTCCTCCTCTTTCCTGAGAAAATCTCAAGTTCCTTGAATTTGTCGTTACACACTATAGATCTCTTGGGTTATTTCAACTTGGACATGCTAAGCTTCTTGTACTGGGTTATGTATGTATTTGTGAAAAAGAAGATGAGGACTTGGGATGACACTTAGACATTTCTTTTTCTTACCAGTACTGCTATCTCAACAAATCACACTACTCCTCTTTGACTTTTCATTCCTACTCCATTGTTTCCTCCTCTACTAGTGCTGATGAACCTTGATATGAGGCTGGGAGCTCAGTAAGTGCATCATTCAGGTTCCAACAAACCTGTAAAAGGGCCAAATCTTGACTAAACTGGTCAGCATAAGCGAGCAGGATGGGTGAGAGGGAAGCATAGGGGAGATGAGTGCATGAGATGCAGTTAGTAGATAATCTGGTTTTTCTCCGCAGTAATTCAGTCGCTGCTGTGCTATTGAAAGAGGCTTGGAAGAGCACTGTGATATTATATAACTTAAATATAACTACTAAAGCTATAACTTTAAATAAATACATAGATATATGTAAAACAGATCACTTGCATAGTTTTATTCACTATAACTGGATAACTGTGAAGTCACTAGCAGTGTGCAGTAGGAAGAGGAGCCTAATGTTTTGAATAAATTGAGCTAAGTAGGGCACCCAGGTGTGAAGACTGGGAGAGAGCTTCTGCTGCAAAACATGAAGAGTGTATGGTGTAGTGTACTGGGTAGAGCTGGACTAAAACAAAATCTTTATTTTTGGTAGAGAAAACAGGAAGGGCAAGCAATTGGGCAGCGTTCATATATTATCTATTTATTAGATTACATGATTACTTTGTTATTTTCTGATATAAAAGCAGGGTGTTTTGCTGTGCTGCATTTCCACCACAGGCATAGCCCTCTGAGAAAATTCTCTCCTTCTTCAGTTGCTTTGTAGCAAATGAAGCAAACTCACCACAGCTGCCCCATGGCAGAAGCCATGCTCCAGGTGATGCAAGAGAAGAATTTATGAGGCTCAGTGCTTCCACACTGGGGGTGTGAAGCAGCAGAGCTGAGGGGATCAGGGAATGGGAGTGGAGACATGGTACATATAGGGTTGCACAGGAAGCCATAGGGGGAGAGGAATCATAGAATCACCAAGGTTGGAAAAGACCTCCAAGATCATCTAGTCCAACCACTTACCTACCACCAATATTGTCCCAGTAAACCATGTCCCTTAGTACAACATCTAAACATTACTTGAACACCTCTAGGGACAGTGAATCCACCACCTCCCTGGGCAGCCTTTGCCAGTGCCTGACCACTCTTTCAGAGAAGAAAGTTTTATTAATATCCAGCCTTCCCTGGCAAAACTTGAGGCCATTCCCTCTCATCCTATAGCTAGATAGCGGGAGGAGGGGCTGACCTCCACTTTCCCACAAACTCCTTTCAGGGAGTTGTAGGGAGAGATAAGGTCTCCCCTGAGCCTCCTCTTCTCCAGACTGAACAATCCCAGTTCCCACAGCTGCTCGCTGTAAGAGTTGTGCTCCAGAGCCTTTACAGTTTCAATGCCCTTCTCTAGACACACTCCAGGGCCACGATGTCTTGTAGTGAGGGGCTCAAAAATGAACATAGCACTCGAGGTGCGGCATCACCATTGCTGAGTACAGAGGGAAGATCACCTCCCTGCTCCTGCTGGCTGCACTACTGCTGATACAAGCCAGGATGCCATTGGCCTTCTTGGCCACCTGGGCACCCTGCTGGCTCATGTTCAGCCCAGCAGCGGAGCCCAGAGGAGGAGCTAAGGAGGCATGAGGACATCTGTACTTCTTGTGGGAATACAAACACAACAGAAAAGAAGTGTTTTGGAAGGAAGAGTTGAAAATTGAAGAAAGAGGTATGCAAGTGATGTTATTAACGGGACAAAGGGTGGAGAAGTGGCTACAGCTTGATGCTGGCAAACCGTATGGTTTCACCCACGTCTTTCCTTTGCTTCAGCTTAGTCCAGCTAATACTGATTGTTTATCTATTTTTATTTTTTTATTTTTGAACATTTACTAATTTCTATAGTCTGCTACCACATTCATCATGTAATACTAGCAAAGCCACCCTCTTAGCATGTCTTTTTTTATACTGGTGTTTCAAGTTAAAAATCTATTTTAAATTATTGGATAGCAACTAGCAACCTCCAGAGGGCTAAACTGATGCTGTTAACAGGTCCAAATGTGATGCAGCATATGGAGCTGAATACCTCATGGTACAGATTTGCATGCAGGCGGTTTTAATTAGGATTTAGAATTCCTTCAGGAATGCAGCATTCTGGGCTAGTCTCAATCTTGTCAATACAGTGTGTTTTTGTTCATGCTGAAGTGTTCAAAAACCAGTTGGGTCCTCATTTCTTCTTATTTTTGAGGCTTACACGAATTGCGACATTTTTCCCTAGCAGCCTGCTTTCTGTATGATTATAACCGGTATATATGCACTTACTATAAAATGTTGCAGTCTTTTTTCTAATGTTGTACCAGGTCAGTTCAAAATAAATATAGACTGAAGCTTTTTGACATTGCATAGCTCGGTTTTTTTCCCTGCAATACTTCCTAGCTGCAAGAACATGCTGTAACTCGATGGTTTTGTGCCATCTTGTGAGCAAAAGGTGAAACTACGTCCAGCTAATAAGAAAGAGGTACTTTTGTTAATATTCATTTCATTTCCACGATGAAAAGTAAAACTATTTCAAGATTTAAAAAATATATATGAAAATACTGTAAAAAAAAATCACTACACTGCCTTTTACCTGTATTTTTTAAAAAACAGTGAATGCATTTTACATATAATGGGCAAGCACTTGCTTATTTCAGTAAATTGAGAGAACAAATCATGTGTTTGCTTTTTTTCCTCCCAAATAAATGAACTTCCTGGTGTACAAAGTAGAAAAGCCATGCGGGTTCTCAGTGTTCGTTGCTGACAGAATTCCTTCCATGAAACAATCTGGTTCTTACAGGAAGCCTCTTGTCTTCTAAAAATCACAACCAGTTTCTTAGAGATAACACAATATAAACTGAACAAAGCACTGCTAGCTATTACATTAGTGCAAAGAAAAACCTAATTTCTGACCTTAGAAATTCTGCTGTCTCCTGAAGCCTGGCAAGGAGGTGGGGAGAGAACACTAAAAGAAAATTACACTGGCAGTGGCCAACCTACAATTGTGTTATTATTAGTAGTAATTATTATTATTAACATCACTGTAGTTGCATGAGGTCTTGAGCTTAGAAGAGCAGAATGGAAAAACTCCTCAGTTCTGTCATGGCTTAATTGATTATTCTTTTGACCTTGAGCAAGCTGTTGTAATTCTGTGCGTAATTTTTCCCACCTTTAGATGATGTGCATGCTTTTTTTCAACAGGATATTATCAGACTTGACTACCACTTGTAAAGCTCTTCAGGCTTCTTGGATGAAAGGTATTGCTGTGAGACAGTGACAAACTTGTTAGAAATCTACTTGATAAGCAAAAGAGCAAGTCATTCACAATAAGTATAATTATTCAAAGATTTAAGCTTCTTAATCTACTTCCACAGTCTTGGCAAGCAGATCATGATTTCTTCCATTTTATATAATGAGAAGAGTATTTTTTTTTCCTTTTTACTCTATAGATTGATTGCAAATATTCAGAATTCAAGCTGTGTTGCTCATTTGCAATCAGTTGAATGAGTAACGTTATTTCTACTCATGATTGGATGAATGCCCAAGGACTTGTGTGTGCAAATCATAAAGTTTGTTTTCTCAAGATACTCATCTGTATGACATTGAAATTTGTTGCCTCTGAAGAGCAACGCCAGTAAAATTCAATTCATCAAAGACCACTGAAATTTCTGAGCACAGAAGCAAGACAAAGGAGTGCTGACATTTTTTAACGGGTCTTCATGGATTAAACTTTGTCTAAATGGACCAAGTCCCACATCAAATGCTTTTAGCTTTTGCCTGTAGCTAAGAATATGAACCAATTTAGTGTATTGAATTCTGCACCCGATATCATGCAGAAGGGGATTGTTGCTAGACCTGCTCAAAGTTAGTTTCCAATAAGAGTTGCTGCAGATGACTAGTGCTGGGGTATTTCAAAGCAATTCAAATCCTGGGTTGAGGAAAGAGGCAAGTGAGCAAGGGATGAGGAGCAGATTATGCTGGGACTCAGCTGCATGCATTGTCTAGCCCCAGACTGCAGTGGGATGACTGAATCTGTAAGGGGTCATTGTATCCTGCAGAAAATTTTCTGCAGAAATTACATTCCCAGGGATCATCTCCAAATTATGTGTGTTATATGAAGGCCTGCCACTTCTAAGGTGTGCAGAAGTCTGACCCCTCCTGAGGATGGCTGTAAAATATCAGTAGGATTTGAAACTTAAAATGCTGATGCTTATGGCTATTGCTTCCTTTGACAAAAACTTACTATGCTAACTGAACAAAGTCTTCCTGATCAACTGGCTTTAAACGGAGATTGGGAACAGGATCTACTCATGAAAGGACTACTACTTCATAGTAGAATGTTGCAGCACCTTTTTTCCATTTCTGACATCTATCAGCTGTATCTATAATAATGCTTCAGCTGAATGAAGAAACATCAAATTTTTACCTTGATTCATTCATCTTTATATCTTACAGATATCAGGGTACTTTCCTGTAGGGAGAGAGCCTCTCTAGACCAGTATTCCCTGGCTGCTCTTACTTTACAGGATGTTGTAGAGCCCTGTGACTCCTATAATAAACTTTACTCTCTTTTGCAGCTCTCATTGCTATCAGAAGTAATGTGTAATGTTTTGAAGTATGTGATCCATCGAAGAGCAGGGACATGTGCCTTTGAACGGCAACTTTAGTAGGATCACGTTCAGCTTAGGGCACAGATCAGTTTGAGTTGATCTAAAATGAAGTGTTCTGTTTGCATTCTGTGAAGTAAAACAGAGGTACCTGCAAAGAGTACTTAGGACTTTTGTAAAAGAAAATCCTCTCTGGCCCCAACTAGAATGACATATTCCCTAAGAGCTTCATTCACTGTCAGTCTAACAAATGTAGGTTGTAAGAATGGCTCTATTTCCATTCAGGTGCTTTAATTTGGCTGTTGCAATTTGTCACTGATCATATCTTTCCTTTTTTTTTTTTTTCTTTTTTTTTTCTTTTTTTTTTTTTCTTTCTTTCTGGAGAGTTGACTTTGCTCAAATTTAAGGGTTTTGACCGTTCACCTCTGCTGGACTCACATCCTCAGTCCTGTTTAGCTGACATCTACCTGACAAACACAGCCTTAGGAATGTTCCTTTAGACAGTACAGTGTGAGGAGCAGTGATGCTGCAATAGTCTCACATTTTAGAGAGAATGATCACTTATAAAAAGAGCATGTTCATATTAAAAATTCACAGCAGCACACTCTACTCCCCCATTATAGGTAATTACAGAGGATTTAAAATATCTGATGCTACTTGGCAGCGTACAATACTCTGTCAGCAGCAGGCACTGATTTGTAATTTAATTATCATAAGACATCCACCTGTTCTTTTGTCAAATGAAGAGTAGCACTTCCGTGCAATCATGCCTTTCCCTCCAGAAATTTGAATTAACCCTTACAGAAAGCTCAGTTTCTAGGGAACTGGGTAACTTCGAGTACATTTGCTGGAACCCATTAGGACAGAATAATGTAGACAAATGAGGCATTCCTGCAGGAGAATCTCAGCTCTGGTTTGGTATATTCAGCCTTACATTCTCAGAAACTTTCCTTACCCCTGGCTTTTTGCTGTGTCAAGCTGCTTTGGTTCACTGCTAAAGGCATTTCAGCGAGATGATGTGGGAGGAGAGATGCATGAAAATCAAGAGTTTGGTGCTAAGAACATGACGCAAACATGTAACAAGATTGACCCAGTAATGCTCTAGGTTTATACCTTATGAGTAATGGGAATGCTGGCTTCAGGGTGGGAGGGAGATAAAGACAAACAGAAAAGTGTCATTCTGTTCTGTAAACTTTCCAGTTTATGGCAAATAAACTTGGATAGTATCTAACTTGTTATGGAAATACACAGTTATCAGATAAAATTATAGACTTTAATTAGAAAGTACATGTTTTCAATGAAAAGTCTGCAAAAAGTGTTCTGCTTTTCAGGAGCACAGGGCTTGTGGTCAGCCAAACTACTCTGGGACTTGGCTCTCATTTATGGGATCTGCACACTGTAGTGTGGTGATGGGAAAAGGGCTTACTGATGGACATGAAGAAATGTTCTCTCTTTAATGCCACCTTATGCTGCTTTTTATGCTGTTAAGCTGAGCGAATGATCCAGCCAGGTCTCCTCAGGGCTTCAGCCACTGCTATCATGCCTGTTTGGAAAGTGGTTGCAGGATATTTTCATTTTTGTCATTTCTCAAGAAGATGGGATGAGTCTGGTGTTCTGCAGCTCTTTCCCAAAACCACCTTTTAGCAAACAACTCACTTTAGAGAGGTTGTCTCTGAGTAGTACTCTTTTTTGAAAGAGTATTCACTGAATTCAAAATATAATGGATTGCTTGGGGCTTAAGTGATTTGTGTGCCAAGACTTTAATGGGATATTGGTTGGAGTACTGTCTATTAGGCTGATGGCTTCTTGCCCAAAGAATACTTGTCTGGTGCCAGTCATTTTATAGAATCATTAATTATGTTATCTGAGAAGTAAGCATGTAAAGAGTTGCAGGCTTATCCCAGAAAGAAAAAAGAGAATCAATCATGTCACATGGGCATTTGGAAAATAATTGGCAAATGCTGAACCACTTCCTTGTATCAGGGTGAAAGCAGGAATAAACCAGGATGATTTCCTTTGGAAGGATAAGTGAATGAAGCAGCAGGGCCTGGTGCTCAAAGTGAGTGTCAGGAGCAGCAGAGAATTGAACCACCTTAGTTTTCCTGTTTGGACATTCAAATGAGTCTTAGATTTTGTCTTTTCCAATTAGCCTTTGATTCTGCACATTGCAATGTCTGAGCACATACCTTTGAAATCATTTACAGTTACACTAAACAACACTATGAGCACAAGAAAGGTGTGGAGCTATTAGAGTTGGTCCAGAGGAGGGCCATAAGGATGACCAGGGGGCTGGTGCACCTCTCCTATGAAGAAAGGCTGAGGGAAGTGGATTTGTTCAGCCTGGAGAAGAGAAATTATCCATTCTGTAGTTTTATCCCTCAGAATTACTGTATGTGCATTGGGTATAAAAGGCAAGGCGTTGGCAGCTGGGTGCTGCAGGGCTGGGCTTTGTGAGGAGAGGAAGGTTCTGCCCCAGTCCAGATTCAGACATTAGCAGTATAGAATAAGCCAAGTTGGAAGAAACCCACAGACAATTACACAGCAGGCCTACTCAGAACATGGCTGAGCCCATTCTCTGAGGGGTGCCTCTGTGAAAAGGAGTCTAGAGGACTGGCAATCTAATTTGATTTTGAGGGTTACTGTTAACATCCTTCATGTTATGGTCAAGCTGCTTGCTTTCTCTCTTTCTTCTGTTACTTTTCTGTGGAAAGGGAAGTTAAAACACCTCACAGCACAATTAGTCTGCAGGGTGAGGGGAAATGTTTACAATGGAGAATAAGTTTCACCTATCCATGGCTCTGTGGAAGTGCGTGTGTGCTCTTCTTTGTCCATGGAAATGCGTTGCAGTTTACTGTGGCAAAATGGAAAAGAACTCAAATATTTTGTTCAGAAAAGCTATAAAAGTGCAGTTATTATGGTGAGGGTGTGAAATGTGAGAAGGCTCTACATCTCAGCAGAGCAACATAACATTGTTGTCAGTACTGGCCCATTCCAGTATGTCCTCTCAGATGTCTATGTGAAGATAGCAAGTCTACTGCATCCATGTGATGATGTGAGGGCTGCTCCGAAAGTAATACATTCTGTTTTATTATGCTGGCCCATGACATTGAAGGTGGATGTTGGTGGGATGGCAGTGGAAGTTGAATCTTCCCATGAGTATTCCCTTACATTTTGTTGCCATGTGGCAGATGGCAGCAGAGGGGCAGCCTGACTAAAAGATGTTCTGACATGGAAGTGTGTATGAAGCCAAGGTATGAAATTCTTCCATGCAGAAAAAATGGCAAAATGTGGAACTGAATTCCTTCATGTGGAAAAAAGTGGCACCCATTGACATTCATCAGTGCTTGCTGAACATTTATGGTGACCAAACAGTGGATGTGAGCAAAGTGAGGTGGTAGGTGGTGTGTTTCAGCAGTGGTGACAACAGTGGGTCACCTTTGCTGCTGCAGACTTTTACTATATTGAAAAATGTTGTTTTGTAACTGAGAAGTGGCTCTATCAAATAGTATTATCATGCTTTTTGTGTCTGTTGTAGTTTCAGGGGAAAGAAATAGGAAGCATTACTTTTGGAGCGAGCTATGTACTAGGCTTTCTCTCACTGATGAAATGTTAAAATCAGAATTAAGTATTCTTTCCAGAACAAATTAGAAAACCCAAGAGTTATATTCATGTCAGATAGTTTATCCAATATCTGATATTTACATTAATACGTAGTATTAATATTGCTTCCTGAAAACTTATTTCTCCCTCCTTGTTATCTTTTTTTTTTTCTAGAAATACCGTTATCAAGATGAGGATGCTCCACACGATCATACTTTGCCTCGATTGACCCATGAAGTGAGAGGCCCAGAGCTTGTTCACGTGTCAGAGAAGAACTTGTCTCAAATAGAGAATGTCCATGGATATGTCTTACAGTCGCACATTTCTCCTTTGAAGGTAGGATCAGTGTTTACTGTGGCTTTGGTTCTCCAGCATGAGAAAATGTGTAATGTGAAGCCCCTGAGAACCTTATCTTGCTGTGCAAACAGCCAAGCTGTGTTTTGAAATGTATTGGTTTGGATTGATTATCCTGTGTCTGGATTTGGAGGCTCGCTGTATTGTAATAGGTGATGGTTTAGCTTGCAAAGCTTGTATTGAGATGTGAGATTTTTGCTTGAGGAGAAATCACTCCTGGCAAATGAGCCTTCTTTTCTGTACACTAAGAATAATGTATGTTCTCAATACTGCCATGATTTTGTAACAGAAGGATTTCCTTCCTGATTGTCCTCTTAAATTGAAAAAAAAAATGTGCTATTTGATGGAATCCTATTTTTTCCATGTCTCAAATAATTATATCAAAGTCATATAAGATATGCCACGAAAAGAGAACTCATTTGTCACCATTCAGATCTACTACTCAAACACTGGCTGTTTTCTGTGGGCTTTGTTACCATTCAGAGTGATGTAGAGACACCTTTCTGTCAACAAAAGCAACAATTTACAGGGACTGTGTGTGTGTGTGTGTGTCTGTGTGTGGTGTTATCTGATACATTTGACTGGGCAAAATGTTTATCTTCATGGTGAACCTGGATATTAACCACAAAGAATTCAATTTTGGAAAATTTTGCTCTTCTGCAATAGTTTGAAGAAATTCCTAAAATGCCTTTAATAGGGAGCGTGATAGTATTTGTATTGCTTGTTGTTTTCTTCCTGCCTGGAAAAGGGAGAAAAAAAAGTGAAGTATTTTTAATAATGGTGGTGATGTTCTGGGTAATGGCTATGCTCAGGCAGTTAACTAAGAAGCCATCCAGGCATTCGGGTTTTGCACATTCCAGTGCCAAAAGGTTATGAAATGGGCACTGTTTGTCTAGCAGAGTGATTATAGTGTGGTGACAAGTGAAAGCAAATATTTACTATTAAAGACAGATGTGAATTCATCTGGCGTTCATCAAGCCTTCATGGAATAGCCATGTGAAACAATCTTTTTTCTGATGTTTTTGTTATTTCTTTGTGTAGTTTGTACGTAGTTTGCCTTTTCATGCTTTAGAAGGTTTCCACATTGCCTACCTAACTTCTACTGTAGAAACCACCAGTGTTACATTTCTTTATGCAGAAGTAGGTGAATTCGGTCACCTCCATGTGACTTCATTGTAAATCTCAGGGGAAAACAGCAGACCAAAAAAATTCTTGCCTGGAAGAGAGGTGAAGAGTATTCAGAGATATCTGCAGTTGTCTTCAATGGGCCCCAGTGTAATCACTTCTGCAATAGTAGGAAGTTGTATTCAGTAGTTGCTTCCTGAAGTGTAGATGAAAAGCTATGAAGTGTATCCTTTAAGAATTCAGTACGTCCTGCGAGTTCTTCCCAGAGTGGGAGAATTTCTGTGTTTGGCTCTGTCCCTTTCCCGTCTTTCCCTCAGACCCACATTGGATGTAAAGTCTCATGTCTGCCACTTAGTCTAAATTTAGGAATTGATCTCTTCAGATGGCTTTGAAGTTTCTGCTTTTTTCTTCTGTAGTCTTTTACTCTTGTCTTTTACCCTTCAGAAGAGAATTAGCTCTGGAGGCTGAAGTAAATCCATGACATTGTGGTACCCTGCCTGTCTGAAATACCCACTTTGGATTCACTTTTGTTTCTGGTGATCAACAGAAATTCCCATTCAGATGATTTGCGTTACATAAATTTCTGCATATTTGAGAAATGCCATTCAAAACTCTCCAAAACCCAATCAGAATAGGTTATTAAGTTTTTTTGAACTATGGATTTTTCATCCTATTCCTGAATGCTTTTCAGTATTCCACTTTCTTCACAGCAGTACTGCACAAACAGGGCTGCACTGAATAATAGCTAAATCTGGGGCACTCTACCTCTCAACTCATAGTGTGTCCTCCCAGGGAAAGTGCCTGCAATTTAGATATTTTGCTCTCTTGTGTGAGATATGGAACGGTTGAAAACCTGCTCAGAGGATATAGAACAAATGCTGAAATCAAAATACAGCCTGTCAGCTCTGGTTTTATGACTGAGAAGACACTGGTGTTTGGAGTGGGATAAAACTGTCAGTAAACTCCAATGAGAGCTGTCTGCATTGGAAAGGCTGACTCGTTCTGTCTCTGTTTTCTGGCTACAGGTCAGGACATTTGCTGCAAAGGGAATCTGTGTGTAAATCAAAGTCACAACTTTGCTTGTACTGAGAGGGATCCCGTAACTCCTTTGTCACTAAGACTGTCAGCCTGACCCAGCCTGCATGTGTGTCGCATGGGCATGGGGGTGGCACTCTGACTCAGTGGGGTTAAAGTAACTGCCTGACTGACCTGTATTTCACAGTGGGATCTGCAGCAGCACGGTGCACCTCTCAATGAATTTCTGAGGTGGTATTTTGCGTTTAATGTCTGCAAAGAGCCCTGATGACAGGATGATTTTCCAAAGTATGTATTTCATAGAATGAATCATAGGATGATAGAACAGTAGTATCACAGAACCGTAGAATGGCTTGGATTGGAAGGGATGTCAGAGCCACCTAGTTTCAGTCCTACTGCCATGGGCTGGTTGCCACTCAACAGATCAGCTGCCCAGGGCCTCATCCAACCTGACCTTGAGCACCTCCAGGGAAAAGGCATCCATAGCTACTCTGGGCAGCCTATGCCAGGGCCTCACCATGCTCTGGATAAAAGACTTCCTCCTAAAATCTGATCTAAATCTTCCCTCTTTTAGTTTAAAATCATTCCTCCTTGTTGTATCACTATCATATTGTGTAAAAAAAGTTAGTCTTGTTTTTTGTAATCCTCTTTTAAGTACTGAAAGGCTGCAATGAAGTCTCATTATATTATACTTAATAGTATAATAAAATAAAAATGTTGAACATTAAAGTAATACAACAAAGACGTTTTGGAGCCAAAGGATAATCCCAAGGCCAAGCCACATGTCCATCTGAATCACCTCACTTTTTACTCTGCCAAACTCAAGTCACTTATGACAAAGTTGCTTGTTTCCATGCAATTGTGTTCATTTGGAAAGAAATATGTGAAGATCGTACAATTAGAAAACTCCCCTCCAGGGTGACTATAAAATAAACTGTACCACAGCCATCTCTGGAAGCGATAGGAGTTATTTATACCCTGTCTATTCAGGTAGAGTGCTAGGTACCATCACACTGCACTCGCTCTAAAGTTCCTAGTAAATATCTCGGTGTGCAGCTTGAGGTTTTTATCACAGACTTGCATCATTACAGCTAGAAGTTTAGTGAATAGTTGAGATTCAGAAGGATAAACCATTGACCTGTCTCTACACTGCATATATTTGTAAGTACAGTGTCCCAGGGATTTTTGAAAGTCTTTCTAATCCTCAGCACAAGGATTCAGCCCATCTTTATGAACACATGTGCAATTCAAATGCTTGATGTATTGTGTTGCATAATACAAATATATATCGTAATGGATTCCGAGTTGTTCGTTTGTACAAATTGGCAAAGAGCTTGGCTATAGTTTCACTTTCTGGATTATGTACTTTGATGTAGTCCACAATTATCCTGGTGGAGTTAGTCTCTATTGGATACTTCAAAGAGATTGGGTTTTGTCAGATACCAACCTGTAAAGCAAATAGTCTTTAACATCTCAGCAGTTTTATATGCTGAATAATCAGAAATCTGGTCCTCAGCCATTCTGAAAATGTGTTTGAGACACACAGGTATTAATTATGATAAAAACTCTTTGGGAACGTGAAGAGGTTTTCCAATATTAGCTAGACAAGTCTCGTTATCTTTAGAGTCCCTACACTCTGGTGGACAGTAGCCACGTTACTACCTGTTGGAAGATAATAATAAGACAGAACAGTTATGATGAAAAGAAGAGCCTCTTTTCATTATGACTTCCGCTTTTGTACCCTCAGATTTCTTCATGAACGGACAGGTAGCATCTCCTATACACTCAACACAGTGACTGTATGTGCTAAATGTTAGAAAGCTACAAGCTTCTGCTAAAGGTTGATCTACCTATTAGTGTGGAAAAGATAAAATTTGCAATAGCTTCAGCAACTTTGAATGTCAAGCACAGAAGTTTAAAAGGAAGTTTTCGGTTATGTCACTGTATTAACATTTGGGGAAAATGTTAGCACCTCAGCAGTTCTTTGCAAGAGTTGACATACTGCGATGATAGATGTTCTTTGCAATTTATGAAGGTAAGGAAATTGTGGTTTTTTAGTCCACGGAATGAAAATGTACTGAGTCGTACTGCATTTTCCCCTGTTTTACACTAGATGGTGCGATTAGCTCAGAGTCCTTTGATCAGACTATTACAGCTTCTGCAACGTTCTATTGTGGTCTTTATATGGCTTAGAAAGTGCTAGTTCAGTAAAAATGCCTTGTTAGAAATCAGGTGCCTTCGGAAGCAGGGGGGTGTTGAAAAATCTGAATACAACATAGACGTACCTGGAATTTAGACATGCAAGCTCTGTCTGCAAATGATGTGATCTCTTTCCCCTCCTCCTAGAAATATTGCTAATCAGTGTTCATTAAATGACGGAAGCCTCTGACTTCTGAATGAACTTAATTAGCATTATTGTGATATTAGATATCTTGTTCTTTTAAGTGCACTCCTCTTTCTTTATATAAACCTAGAAGTAAAAATCCATATAAGGATCTTGGATCTCTGTGGTTTCTTGCATACTTTAAATGCCAGGCTATTCCTGTTACTGGTCTTTGTTTCCCAATTTAAAGCAAGGTTTAAGTGTAAGCATCAGTGGCAGTTGTGCGAAACGAAGTAGCATGTAAATCACTGTTATTATCTTATCCTAAGATATTTTTAAATAAGGAAGTTCAGTTGTCACAGTTGGTTCCTCTTTGACTGCCCTACTTTGTAGAAGGGAAGGAGCTGCTCTGCATATTCCTCCTGCTCTTGCTGCCCCACCGTGCTCTCATGCAGCTCAGCATGGCTGCTCCCACCTTAGAGAAAGTCAGAACTGGTGGAATGAATTTCCAGTGGAGAGAGGGAAAATCCTCTCCATACAAAGCAAATGAGCAATTTGTTTCCTTAGAGGTATCTGTAGTTGAGCTTATCCATGAATTAATTAACACTTGTGTAAATTGCTTCCCAGAAAATTTCCTTAGCCTATCACCAAAGTACGTTGATTCCAATCATTCTTTTTTGTTAGTGATGGCAAAAACCTCTATCTTACCAATTATTTGTGGTCCCCCAAATGCAGTGTAGAAAAGACAATGACACTTGATCATTATTTCTGCTCAAAACTGGGTTTCCTTTTCGCAACTCCCATCTTCTGGTGAGTGCATAGAGTGCTCCTTGCACTCCTATCATCCTTTCTATCTGCCTGAGTGCAGGAAGGTCATTCCTGCAGAGGCTGCTTGAATTTGGATGTCCCCTTTCTGTCTAATGAAACAGCTTTCGTCACCTCTGAAGCCTGCCTTGTCCCAGCATGAGTCAGACCTTATGATGGTGGCTGCTGTACTTTTCTGACAAACTAACAAAGGGGAGGAAGAGACTCTCATCCCGGATGATTAATTAATCTGTGTATAATTCCTTAGTCTGAGCTTCCTGGAAACTGTCACAGTGAGTAACATTTTTTAGTCTAAAAAGGTAGATTGGGTAAAAACTATTTATTTCATGAATTAAAACTCTTTTAAAGGGTAGATAGAAGGGCAAGGTGAAATGGTTTTAAGAAGAAGGAGGGAAGATTTAGGTTGGATATCAGGGGAAAGTTCTTTACTATGAGAGTGGTGAGGTGCTGGAACAGGCTGCCCAGAGAGGTTGTGGATGCCCCGTCCCTGAAGGTGCTCAAGGCCAGGTTGGATGGGGCCCTGGGCAGCCTGGTCTAGTATTAAATGTGGAAGTCTGTGGCCCTGCCTGTCTTGGGGAGCTTGGAGATTCATGGTTCTTGAGGTCCCTTCCAACCTAGGCCGTTCTGTGATTCCGTGATTCTGTAATGCAGTCTTCAATAAAAGCTGAGTTCAAAAGCACACTTGGAAAAATAAGATCAAAACATTCTATACTTCTTGTAGTTGTTGTTCAGATCAACAGCTCCACTTCTCAATTTGACAAGTTCTGGGAGTATGATTTTCTGTTTTTTCACTACTGAATTCTGTATTAATCACAAAGTCATGCACTGGTCACACATACAATGAAAACAACAGAGTCCAAGACTCATGATGCTGCAGGGGATCGCTCGAGCTATAGATTAAGTCAAGAAGTGACCACAGAGAGCTTCAAAACAACACTGCAAAACAGACTCTTGGAGCTGCTTTAGCAGTTGCAGGAAAGTCTTCTGCTACTGTAAATACCTCCATCTATCAGGAAACCAGAGTTAGACAGCAGCTTTCAGTGTTACCCTGCCAGATTCTCTTGTGTAAACATAGTTTCTAGTGATTTTATGGAGAGTATCTAAATGTGACAAGAAGCCTCACTTATTTTCGGAAGAGTCTGAATATCCATGGTTCCAACCGCTGTGGAAGAACTCAAGAGGGGAGATGAGGTTCCTGTAAGGGAGTGGATAAGGCTGAATTTGTTTAAATTTCTGTGATTCAGATGTGACAAATAAATAGGCTGTGCCATAGCACATGCTTTCATTCCTTAGTGAGGCTCCTAAGGGTAGTGGAGGCCTGTGAGTAGTTGACGTTGTGGCAGATGTGAGGAACAGAAGTCTTAAGTTTCCTCTTGCAGTTGCAAACTTAATTGAGGTTACGTAGAGGACACATTAATGTATGCATAGATATATTAGCAACCCATCTAAAATTTGATCTGGCATCCCTTTCTGTGCTTACACTGACTATATTTTGTAAGTACAGCTGATCTGCGTGAAGCTTTTTTTAGCCCCAGGGTGGCTCAGCCCAGTAGCAGTGATCTTATAGTAATACTTTTGATCTCTGCCCTCCTAGCTTCCTAGCCTTTGTGATGTTGTTATGATTTTATTGTTTTTTCCCTCCCCTTTTTAATATGCAGTTATTGGCAAAGCCCCATACTGCAGTCTGTATCCGTTAGTGGATTTTCACTGAATATTCAGTAGGTTGCTTCATTAAGATACAACACTTGTTACGTGTTTAATCATGTACTGCTTTTCTCTTATCTCTTACTGTAAAAGCAGATAGGCATATATCATAGATCTGTATCTGTGATCTGAGTTTTTTAATATAAAAATGCATTTGGATTAAGATGAAACAAAGGGAAAAGACAAATGGGCCTATGCTTGTTCTTGCTCTTAGAAAAGTACCAAAAAGAGCTCTGAATTTTAATTTCATTTTCTTTCCAGGCAAAATACGCAGCTTATAAATCAGTAGAAGAATATTTTGTTTCTCAGTTTCATGTGGGCAGGGATGTCTTCCATTTTTTCGCCATCTTATTCTGAAGCACATCCTAAAATGATGCAAAATTTGAATGTCGAAGTCCTACTGAAGAATAGTGTGGGTCTTTTTGTCATGATACCTAGATGTGCTGTTCTGTGTGCTGGACTTTTTTAGCCGTGGATTTCTGACTGATGACTTTCCCCATGGTGTATGTTGCTGCAGACAGTATCTTGTTATCCTTCCGGCTTCTGATAGAATTAAAAAGAAACCACACAAAATTGCCTCAGTCAGTGTGTGATTTAATTGGAAAAATCTCGGCAAGTTAAGGTAAACCTCAGGCCTTGCAATTTCTTGGGTTTTCTGTTTTTTGGTTTTTTTTTTTGTCAAAATAAATGATGTGCACCCCATCCCCCCCAAGCACAGCAAATTCTGTCAGTGTCTACCAGCCCATTAGCTGCTGTTGGATTTGCTTGAAGAATAAAGAAGGAATTTTCAAAGGAATTTGGAAATATTTTCAGGCAATGGACACTGTTTATTTTAGAAAGGCCTCCTAGGTATTGCAGGTCTTTTCAAATGTTAATCTGAATTGCAGTTTCAGGAGACTTGCTCTGTTCGTGATCTGCTGGGTGCTTTATGCGTTAGTATTAATTAGCTGTTACATTCTTTTATTCTTTTCAGGTCTCAGATTTCTCCTTAAGGACAGTCTTGTTCCTGAGTCTTATTATTATTTTTTTTAAAGTCTGATATATTGCAAATATTCTGGCGAAGTCTGTTGCTTATAATCCAGAAGATGAGAGATTCCAGGAATCCTTTTTGTCTTTATAATATTTTACATAGAACTAGCTACTCCGTGGTTCACTGAGCTGGTTTTCATTTGATGCATTGCCTGTATAACATTCTCATAGAATATCAAATAAACCAAGAATAGATGTACTATTGTAAAGGTGGTTGGATTTTTTTATACATATTTTTTTTCTGCATGAAATAAACAAAATATATCAAATAAATCAATTGAATCATTACTAGATCTTGCAGATGTAAGATTTGTGTGTTTTCTCAGTTCCTTTCCTGAGTCTGTAAGTACAAAAATATCAGTTTATTTGTATGGCATCTGTAATAGTGCTTGCCACCTTTCCAAGTGTTTCATGACCTACTCATGAGAAGTGCAATAAAGCATCTTGACGTTATTAGTCAGACTGTAAGAGGAGGGATTTTTCTCTGAAGTGTCAGACAGGTTTAACACCAATTGTTTTCCTGAGCTCAGCAGCTGAAATGCCCTTCTGTCAGATTTCAGCTACTGCTGACACTTGGGAATGTACTCTCCATTTTAAATAAAGCATTAAATGGCCGTAACCCCTTTTCACCAAGGAATAGCCTCCTAATTCACTCATTATGTTAGTGATCTATGCATTTATACATCCAGTGATGTTCCACATGAACAATGTATTTTTCAGTATCAGATATTAAAAATATAAAGCAGAAGTTTGCATATGGGTCCTCCACTTCAGCTTTTAGCACGAAGAAATAGAATTGATGTGGCCAAGCCTTCAGACTATAGGGAGAAATATCCTGACAGCCTCACTAAGAGGTCCTCAGGTTAATTTGTATTTTGTTTCTAAGTGCTTTCTTTTATAACTCTTTTTTCTTGTGGCTCCTACTTCATCTTGCTGTAATAAAGTTTTGTGAAGTGTGGAGCTGCGAAAAAAACAGACTTCTGGCATCTAGATAAAAAAAGATCTTCCTGAATAGGCCATTATTTTCCATCTATTCTCAAGAATCTAGTTTAAATAAGAACTTTAGGGATTATTATTATGGATCACGTCAGTACCATTAGCTAACTGCAGCTTCTCAGAATGATTTTTCAAATGAAAAAGCCTTTTAGCCATTTAGTTCTCTGCAAAATATCTATGTCAGCAGACCACGTCATTTGCTTTCTAATAATTTCTTAGTGATAATAGAACTACTCAATCTGAAACAATTGGGGAAAATGTCATGAAACAGTCAGCAGTCTTGATGACTCAGGTGACTTCTTCCAGATCTGCCCTGTTTACTGCCTTGATCTTCCATAGTACCTCTTGTTGTCATGTCTTTTCTGTTTCTGTTATTTTCTTTTCCATACCTAATCATTGTAATGTTATCTTGTTACATCACTGTTGTTTTTTTTTTTTTCTGAATCGCCTTCAGAATCCATCCCTTCATTTCTCCTTTGGATCTTTCTCACATTTCTGTTATATCCATTCCTATGCCTACACACAGATTTTGTTAATACTGCAAGCCACTCACAGAGTACATGTTTGTACTAGGTAGCTGTTAACACGTGACAATTGATGCCCATCTTGTTCAAGATGATTGCATTTTTATTGATCAATTTGCTTTTTGGCTGCTTTGAGAAGAGCTCTCCCTGCCTCCCCATTCTCAAACATAATCTTTATGAGCAGTTTGTGTTGATTTCTCTTACAGCTGTAAGGTGTCACCCCCTCCTCTCAATTAAAGGCAATATGAACTACACTGGGTTATCATCAAGTATAGTGGTCACAGCCCACTGAAATGGCAGCACTCCGGACAGCTTTCAGTCATTCGAGACTTGCAGATACTCTGAGCAATGTCAGATGCAATTCATTTTTTTTCAGCCAACATAGTCAAGCATGCTATATTACACTTGCTATATTCCAAATGCAAACAGAATACTTCCTTTAGACACATTAGATCTAGAATTTAACTGATTAGATTAAAATGTTTCATGCAGAAAATAACCATTTCTCAAAGAAAATGTAAATATTTGATTTTCCAAGCCTCTCTTCTATTATGCTTATGGTAAACATCTTCATGGATTGCTGCATTGGATTTGATCTGCCTTTAGTGGCAGAACTTTGTGCTTCCGAATCTAAAATGCATTAAACCTGATAATTGGCTTAATAAAATGGCTGCAGTTGATGACATTGGAAGTACTGAAAATAATGTTTTCAACAAATAAAGAAGTTTCTAGTTTGAAGCCTGTGTCACAAACTATGCCTTTCATCAAATAGAGGAGCAAATTCCAAGCAGGGAAATAGTTTTTTTGTGATAGTATGCAGCATGTGAGTATAAAGGCTTACATTAATTGCTGGGAATTGGCCAAAATAGTGCAAAGTAAACAGCTTAGCACTCTTGGAGTGTTAATGACATCAGCCAACCTCTGAAAACCTCACTTGCATCTGATTTCACATTCCAGTTGCTGCTGTTTCCTGTTGAGCACTCAACAGGCAGTTGGTTTCTTTTATTATTTTGCAACAAATCTGCAAACTAAGCATGTCTGAATTAGATGTTTCAGGTGAAACTGGGCTATCTTCATATTGATTGTGTTCAGAGTTTGTCTTCTGTTTTGAAATGGCATAGCTTTTTCAGTATCTTGGACAAAGTGACATATAGTTAAAGAATAGGATTGTTTACAGTTAAGTGCAAAAAAGGGTGCTTCTACACTGCTTATGCTTTACTAACGGCTGTAATGGCCTCCAAGAAACAAATCTCAATAGAAACAGCCAAGACAGGTTACCAATATTGAAAACAGTAGTTATCTATACCCTCATACATAAACTGGGATTAGTATGTAGTTTTAATTTTAATCCTGTCTCTATTTAAGAGTATAAGCTAGACCATAGGGACTACTAAACACTAATACCTCTAATACTAATGAAGAAATGGAGCTGCATGTGTCTACAAATGTCAACATTTATTTTTCTAAGCTTGGTGGAAAAAAGGTTTTGAGCAAAGTGTTAAAACACCAGCGTATGTCATCATGCTATTACTATTTTAAAAACGAAGTGTTGGGATTCCTTTGAAAATTTTAATTTGCTTCCCATGTTCTCCTTTAGCACTTTGCCTACTGGGAATTTCCAAGCTCAAGCTTTAAGAGGACTGTGCATGTTTGTGCTTCGGGGCCATACCTCTCTCATTTGGAACACAGCACAGGCAAAGTCTTCTGACAGCACAGATTCAGAGAAGCATGATAGATATATATCCCAGCAAAGACTGATCTGTACGTCCTTACCAGATTGGTTTAAAACCAGTACAGGCTCAGCTGGACTACGGAGACAACAGAAATATGTATTTGTGGCATTCAATAACTTTTCCAACACTTGCTTTATCATGGTGCAATTTGTTCTCGTACTTTCTCGCTGAAGTGGAACAATTCATCAGCTGAGTTCCTATGGCAGGTCATTATCCAAACTGGGGGAATCTGAGCCAGTTCAGAGCTACCTCAATGCACTGGAGTAAAGAAACAGCCTGAAAAATGCAATCAAGGCTTTTTCCTATTTCTTTCTTCCTGCCTCACTCTCATTCTCCTTTCCTTTTTGTTTCTTGTTTCCATATGAAGAATGTGATATTTATCCTGAGCTGGAAGGAAAGGGGCAAGAGGTGGGCAAGGGGCCCTCTGCTGTTGGAGTTTATGGTACAAGGGTTTTGTAAGAATATATATTTTACAAACAGATAAGTCTGAGTGCCCATGAGAACAGAGAGAGGCAGATGGTGGTTGAAGCACACTGCACATAGGTATGTGTGTTTAGGAAGAAAGGGGCATAAACTATTAAAATTGAAAGAAGGTATGTGAAAAATTTGGAACCTACCTGACAGCTTGCTTTGACATTGTAATTTTTCAGCTGCTTGTGCCCAGATCGTTGGTGTATTTCCAGTGTTATTTAAGTATAAACCTTTTGACGATGTGGTAATATCAGAGGTGAACATGCTAGAGTATCTGCCATAAAACTGGTAGCACAGCATGCACACATAACCCTTTTTGTTTATAACTCAGTTACAGCTATCTTAATAGGGATTATTCTGGCAATTGAAAACCAGGTTTTACTCAAATTATTCAATTAAGCTGAAATTGCCTGTAATGTAGTGCCATAATTGTAGTTGAGGCATCACTGGAAGATGGTAAGTAGGTGAGATACTAATTAAATTCTTCTGAACTTCAGTAATTTAATATTCAAAAGGAGGCTGAGCCCGTATAGAATCTTGCTCATTGCATTGCCACAGGGGATTACAGGGGGAGAAACCTTGATAAAAATAGCAGCTTCTAAACGAATTTTGCTGGCCTTGCGTGACTGAAATTTGGGGTTTGTTAGTATTGCTCCACTGTTCTAGATACAAGCACAGTGGGCCTGGTCTGGCTGGGGGTGAACTCTCTGTAGACTTCAGTAAGACCATGTGTGAATGGGTTGAGTACAAAATTTTCCCAAACACTGCTAAACTGAGGGATGATTGTTGTGTTTATATATAACCTTGAAAAATTGGATTCTTTTATATTTGGGCTTTTGGGGAAAGTAGCTTTCAGCCTAATATAAGTAGGAATACAGCTCCCTTTGATTTTCAAAGCACTGTAAGCCACAAACTCTTATAAATTCTTTTTGAAAATCTCATCTGATAATAAAATGAGAGGTGTGGGAGAGAATGAAATTCATCCTTTCTCAGAATTGCCCTCCTGTAGAACAGCTCAGAAGACAGTATCTTTGCTATGTCGTGATTACTGACCAGGTTATTAGTGCAGTCCTTCCAGGCCCCTGAATACATCAAAGCAAATTTTCCACAGCCCTTCTCATTATAGCTATCAGTAATGATCTGAGCAAGACTGGTCTGGAGATTCCTCCCTAGATGCATATTCTTTCCAAGCCTCTTAATTCAATCTGAATGATGATGATGATAATTTAGGTTATAGTATTACCCAGGGGCTGAGTGCAGAGTAGGGTTCCATTGTCCTAAGCTTAGGAAAAGCAAAAATAAAAGCATGTGATATCTCAGACTTACGTAGGCTAAAAACAGTGCAAATGAGGAGAAATTAGTAGGAGTCCCTGTGTATACTCAAATTACGTCTAATAATCAATCTACTATAATCAAAATATAACTACTTTTTAACTATCGTATAATTCCTTTGTCATTTCTTTAGCTAGAGACATTCATATCTCGGGGCTGAATTATAGACGAGTGGTATCTTATTACATTTATTGGCTTTCTCCCATTAGTACTGCACAGATGCTTTGCCTCTTGCTGAGTGAGAAACACATGGACAAATGTAATATATACATTTTGGAAAAAAAAATAAGAAAAAGAGACTTGGTGTTGGTTTTAAATGGTTCTGGGAATGGAGTCCCTTTTTAACTAAAGAGACCAAAACAGAAATGGTCTGCCCAGAGTAGAAATTAACCCCCTCACTAACACACCATTGCTTACTAAATGTGTTAATTAATTAATGGCCTTAATTTAATTCTCCACATGTGTTGAACTGAGTTGATGAGTGTTACTATACTTTCAATTAGATGGGTTTTGCAACATCATTTTCATCATAGTGGTTAGTATAAATGAGTTTTCTTAATTATGGAGGGTAAATGCTCTGTTAAGAAGCTTCAGATATAGTGTGACTGTTTGGCACACTCTGGCAGATATCCTTTGTTTGCAGGGACACTTGTGTCCAGTTCACTTCCAATAAGCTCTTTCTGCTGATGTTTTCTGACTTTGTAGATATGATATTGAAAACCTATGACAGGTAAAAGATATAACTGAAATTCTCCATACTATTATTTACTGAAACATTATAGCTCTTACTTATTATTGAGTTTAGTGTTCTTGCATTATGTGCCTTCTTGCAGTGCTTGTCAAGAAAACTAAGGTATATAGCAATTATCTTCTCTGCCATCCTTCCACAGTGTCTCAGGGACAGCAGTGTCATTCTTAAATTGTGATAAGATCTTATTAGTAAGACAGACATTAGAAGTTTGCTTTTTTAAACATTAGGCAACATTTCACACAATGTCAAAATTGAGAATTTGCAGAAAGTCTTTACACTCTGGGAATCCTTTCTTAGACTTCCCACGTCGCTTAGGAAGTCAATGTCTTTCCCAGCTTCCCTTTCCTTCTAGGATGTGACTGTGGGAAAGGAGGGAAAATTCACTTGCACGTTGGTAGAGACAGTCCAGGCAGCTGTGTGTGATGGCTGAGTCTGGGGTAAAAATGAGCATCTGAGGATAAATTAAGATGATAGAGAAGGCAAAAAGTATTGATCTTCACATTTAATCTTCCTCACCTCCTTAGCATTTTTATGTCCTGTGTCTGCCCTGGAGCTTATGCTCTTTTTCACAAATATAACACAAGTAAAGATGGGGAAAGTGCTGAAGACATTGGACAAGAATATTTTACATTGCTAAAGGAGTAATTAGTGTAGGTGCAGTGCTGGACCCACATCACCCCTGTGTGTTCATGCTGCATTTCCATCCAGTTTCATTTATTTTTCTGAAGTGCTCATATCAGAGAGTAGGTATTTACTTATCCTCCTGGCCACGTTTTGTTTTGTTTAGCTTTGGACTCTGTGTCAGCAGCCTTTCTGCAGCTTCCCAGCACTGCGGATGTACATGAGGGACAAAGCCTGGATCTGGAAACAAACTGTTTGGTGCAAACTGATTTCCAGAGGCCAAGTTAGCACTTGTTAATTGTAATTGACCTTTTTTTTTTTTTTTTACCATTGTTAATTTTAACTGCTCTTGTAATTGAAGTATGGATATTCAAGACTTATTGATATTGTATATTTGTAAAAGTAGAGATGAAAATCTCTCTCTTACAGGTAGTATCTATTGCATAAATTAAAGTGGCTGAAAGAGCAATAGTTAATAAAAATGTTCAGTATCAGAGCTGCTCTGTCCTGAGGATCAGATGGTAGCAATTTTTTATATGTGTTTTAAGAAACACCGGGGATGATCTCAGGTGTTACATGTCTGAAAATGCTTTTAATGAGAAGAACAGAATGGAATTTGAAGAAATAAGAATAGCTTTTGTAAAGAAAAAGGAGGTTTCTTTTAACTTAGTTGAATCTTGGATAGTGTCAATGAATTAGTAAAAGTGGAAAATAGACCAAAGTCATTTATTTGTACTCACTAAGTAATTTAACAGTCTTAACACTATAAACTGCTATTGAAAGAAAATAGTTCAGAAAGTGAAATAGTGTGAAAGAGTAGAAAGAAAGTAATCAAAACAATTGAGAGAAATGAATGGACTATTCCCAGTGTAGCAAAAGGAAAACTAAGGTTGTTTGAAGACAACCCAGGAAAGCTGAAATCCATCCCAGACTACAGAAACACAAATATTCTAATTATTTATCAGGGAAATATCTAGATAGGTACAGTGCAATTTGCAGATGGGACACAAATATTTTGGATAGTGAAAACAAGAGGAATTGAACAGATCTGGAAGAATACACAGATGATAAAACGTAATTTTGAAAAACAAGCATTTCTAGAGTGGAAGGGGGAATATCAATTACTCATACATGCTTAATTAGCTGAATGTTTCAGAGGTGGCTTGTAGCTTTGTGGAAAAATCTTTATGTACAGTAGCAATTTAAATCACTACGCAAACTGTTTACAGATAAATGTCAAAAATCAAGTACTGAAATACTGAAACCATTCTACTTCCATAAGCAGTTCTATTATGCAAAGCTGTTAGAAGTGAAGGGAAAAAAAAAAAAGAGCAAATGAAATACACATTGCAATGGGAAAACAAAAAAGGTATTTTTTGATGTTTTCTTAATAAATTCATTACATCACAATGCTGATTTTATCCCCTCCTCTGATTTTCCCTCCACTGGCTTTTTTTCAGACAAATCTGAGATTTTAGTTGTTAAAAAGAAATTTCTACAACTTCCATAAAAATAGGTAATCAGAGGAGATAACACATGGACTCATCTTGTATTAGGTATCATTGAACCTCTGTAATTATGAGAGCTGTCAGTGGGATAGAAAGAAAGAGAAAAATGCGGCATTTTCAACTCTTTATAAGCTTCTATTAGTGCTTATATTTTACTAAATATTTAAATTTAACAATACAGTTCAAAGCCATAGAGGCAGAGAGGCTTTGTTTCTTTTCTGTTCGAGTTTTTGAAGCCTGGAAATATTTAGTACAATTATAGAATGGCTTAGGTTGGAGGGGACATTAGAAATCATCTAGTTCCAACCTCCTGCTGTGGATACAGTTGCCAACCACCAGATCATGCTGCCAGAAAAGCCCCATCTGACCCGGCCTTGAACACCTCCAGGGGTGGGGCATCCACAGCTTTTCTGGGCAGCTTGTGCCAGTCCACGCTCTGAGTAAAAGAAATGTCTTCCTAATATTTAACCTAAATCTCCCGTCTTTTAGTTGTAAGCCATTCCCCCTTGTCCTATCACTATCAAGCCATGTAAAAAGTCAGTCCCCATCCTGCTTATAAGCTCCCTTCAAATACTGCATTGAGGTCTCTCTAGAGCCTGCTCCAGACTGAATGAGCCCAGCTCTCTCAGCCTTTCTTCATAGGAGAGATGCTCCAGCCCTCTGATCATCTCTGTGGCCCTCAATGGACCTTCTCCAAGAGCTCCACATCTTTCTTGTACTGGCCCCAGGCCTGGACCCCATATTCCAGATGGGGCCTTACGAGGGCAGAGTAGAGGAGAATAATCACCTCCCTCTCCCTGCTCCACGTCTTTTTTGAGGCAGCCCAGGATACTGTTGGCCTTCCAGGAGGCTAAAGCACACTACTGGCTCATGACCAGCTTTTCATCCACTAGAACCTCCAGGTTCTTCTCCATAGGGGCTCCTTTCAGCGAGTTCTTCCACTCTGGCATGACCCAAATGCAATACCTTGCACTTGGCTTTGTTGAACTTAGTTATGTTCACCTGGGCCCACCTTTCAAGCCTGTCCACATCCCTCTAAATAATATCCCTTCCTTCTGTTGTGTCAACTGCACCACTCAGCTTGGTGTCATCTGAAAACTTGCTGAGAGTGCACTCAATCCCACTATCTATATCATTGATAAAGATGCTGAAGAGCACCAGTCCCAAGACAGACTCCTGTGGGGCACCATTCATCACCAGCCTCCACCTGAACATAAGGCCATTGACAACAGCTCTCTGGCTGGGACCTTCCAACCAACACTTTAGCCATCAAATAGTCCAGTCTTCAAATCTGTATTTCTCTAATTTAGAGATAATGATGTGGTGAGGGTCCATGTCAAAGGCCTTGCACAAGTCCCAGTAGACAACACCAATTGCCCTTCCTTTGTCCACCAATGCCATCATTCAATCATAGAAGGCCACCAGATTGATCAGGCACAATGCATACTTGGCGAAGCCATGCTGGCTGTCTCAGATCACATCCACATATCACGTGTGCCTTAACATGTCTTCCAGGAAGATCTGCTCTATGACCTTTCCAGGCACAGATGTGAGGCTCACTGGTTTGTAGTTCCCTGGATCTTCCTTTCACCCTTTCTTGAAGATGAGAGTGATGTTTCCCTTTTTCCAGTCACAGGGGTCTACGCCTGACAGCCTTGACTTTTCAAATATGGGGAAGAGCAGCTTGGTAACCACATCATCCGATTCCTTCAGGACATGAAAAAGCAGGACATTTCTGAGTGGAGATGGAGAAATCATAACATGAGAATCATATGCAACTGTGTAGTTGGATACAAAATTATATTTTAGTGAGACTTTCAGTTAAGCTGAAGAGTGCAATGCATGTTACTGTCCCCACTTTCTGATAAAACAGGTCTCTGTTTAATAGGATGTAATAGCCTGTCATGTGTAACCTTTTCAAGGTTGTACAGATTGGGAAATCTAGAAGTCTTCTAGCTCAATGGTAATTTCAGGAATCTGCGAAAGGAAAAAAGCAGCTCTATTTTTGAAATCATTTCCTAAGACATGAATTAAGTACACTAAGCTGTGAAATATGCTTAAAAATTCCAAATTGATTAACAGCAATTAAGTTTGTCTTTTAGTTTATCTAGTATTTCATTCCTAGGCTCAAAGCTATTATGGTAACTAAAATTGTAAGGCTGTGTTACTCTCTAAAAACAGATTTTCTCATATTTAGATGCCTCCTTTGTACCAGACTCTCAAAAACCTAAATATTGGCATCAGTGGCAGTGTGGTCTTAAATGTTCCATGAAGGTAACCATGATGTATTGTTTCCTCTTTACAATTCACTCATGCATAAAAACATCCACTGCTATTTTATGTTATGTTTTTATACCATTGATATACGCTCCTTGCGTAATCAAAGAACTACGTGTGTGTGTCACTCACAACTTTACATTTGAATTTTATGATCAAGTTTTATCATGCTCTTAATAAAACATTTGCATTTTTCTAACAAATAGAATATTGAAAAGGAGTTGGATTTGGAACATTCCTGTTACCTTTCTGCATTATTATCTGAGAAAATCATACATGGACTGAGAGAAACAAAACACATTTTAGTTAAAGCAGTCTGGTCGTCTAATAATATAATGTAGTAGAAGCTTGTTAAGCTCTGTGTGGGGTAAAAAACCCTAAATAAATGGAAGAGTAGTTTTCCAATCTCACCTTAGGGATCACACAATTTTATGCACAACTTCATTCATTCTGGAGTTACTGCTATAGAGCAAATAAAATTACAAGCTTTCTCCTATCAGCTCACAAGTCTCAAGAAAGCTAACCATGCAAAAAATGCTGATCCTACAAGATGCTGCTACCTTCTCATGGGTTTTGCTGTACCATTTGACATGTTATCTTGTACTAGAAGCAGTCTGCTGAACTTGACATGTGATCCTTTTGAAATACTTACAGAATTGTGTCATGTTTGAATATAGGGAAAAAATAGTCATTTTTCTTGATTTTAAGTAACATGGCTGCAAGAAACTGTATGACTCAATAAAAAATAATTAATAAAAATCCATACATGCAAATTTGTTGGAAATGGTAGCTTAAAGCTGTGAATGTAACTATACAGAGTGTTTACCATGAATACAGTTGGTGATTATTAATAGTAATCTGCTACAAAAAAAATTACTTTAAATATAAATGTCATTTCAAGTAAATTTGGCAATTTCATATGAATAAAGGAGAAGAAAACTAATCAGAAATCACAGCATTTTGTATTGACATTTTTAATATCAGGTTTGTTTTGGAGGAGTCAAAACAGTTTATTTCAAAGATGCAAAATAGCTTTGAACTTGTGTTTTTAAACTGGCATTCCGAAATGGAACAAAATCTTTAAAAGCAAACATAGAAAAAGAAATATTAATCTTGCTTCCAGATGAAAACTTTTGTATTGGCTTGAACGAACAATTTCAGACCTACCTGACCTGATTTCTACCTTTCTTTGGTTATTGAAAGAACAATACATTATTTCCACAGGTTAAGCTGTGAATATGTGCCAAGATATGTATGGGCTTTCAGAGAACACATGCAGCAAACCTTTTAGGTTTCAGACTTTACCTTGATTTATGAAGATATAGAATAAAAATTACTTTCACACCTTAACTACAAACAATTTCCACACTAAGTACTGTGAACTCTAAAATAGTAAACTCTTTCAGTGTATGCAGTGAACCATTTATGACCAACTTTGACAAAATAGACATTTTGCTACGTAAATGCTGCATTCCCATTCTGCTCTTGGCAGGGTATGCTAACTTATTTGGCAAATGCTTACGAGAATCCTCTCTCCACACACCAAAATATATATATATATATATATATATATATATATATATATATATATATATATAGACTCATTTGTCGCAGACAAAATTTTTTTTCTTCTTTTTTTCATTTTCTTTTTTTCTTTTCCTTTCCTCCTTTTTTTTTTTTTCTTTTTCCCTTTCTTTTTCTTTTCCTTTTTCTTTATTTTCTTTGAAATGTTCAACTGTTTAACATTGCATGCTTATGGAGCTTTTAAGGATAAGTTACCATATATCCTTCCCACACTGTGGTCCAAAGGATAAGGAGAATGTTTTGGAAGTGATAGATGAGAGGTGCCATTTCTGGCTTTCTTTATGTTCAGTATAAGTGGAACTAATCTCTTGTCTTCAATATCCACATACATAACAAGACAATGTAATTAACTACTGTTTTGGGGAGAGCACTTGTATATATTCAATTTTAAATGCTTAAAGCAAAGTTTTTCAGTCTTCAGGATTTCCAGCTAAAGTATCCAGTGGCGGGCTCTGAGGTTAGGGTGACATGGGTTTAAGAAGAGGGAAGGCTGCTAAACAAAGTTCCTAATTGCAATCAGATATGCTGTATTCCACTGTAGCTTGAATACAAATCTTGGAACTAGCAATTCATGATTCTGTGCTCTTTTGCTGTACCACAATTTTTGGCAATAGTCTTTCATTTTTTTTTCTTTTTTCCCTTACCTCTCTGCAAATGAAAAAAAAGACAGGATTTAAATCGGCTTGGAAAGGCTTTTTAAGATCCAGTCTTCCATGAATAATACTTGTCTCTACTTACAGTACTCTGTAAATTAAAACTTATTGTATTTAGAGTCAAAGACAATGATTTTTTTTTATGACCTACCTAGTAATTAATTAGAGGATGTAGGGATTATGCTCTGACAAGTATTTTATAAAATGTCATTCATGAACTATTTGCCTGAATCATCCTTTTTAGATCTTTACCTTTCAAAATCATTTTGTGTTTAAAAAAAAAAAATCCTTTGGATATGTTACTAATTATATATAGCTGATCTGTCGTTACATTTTGAATTAACCACAGTAAGGAAAAAACTGAGAATGAGTCAGACAAAATGTAACTCTTTGTCAAGTATGAGCAAGTCTTTGCAGATTGGGGAAAAGATGATCAAATAACAGATGATGAGGGCATCAAACCCAGTTTTACTTTGTTGTAAATCTGTGCATGCATAAATGTTGGGGGGAATAGCCTGTCTTTTTGGCAGAAGTCCTGATTAAAGTCAATGGGGAAAGAAAGACTTTCCCTTGGTCTACAAAAAGAGCAAGAAGGAGGACCCAGAAAACTACAGGCCATTCAGCCTCGCTTCTGTCATTAGGAAGCTGATGCAGTTATGGATGTCATCTCCAAGCAAGTGGAAGTGAAGAAAGTCAGCCAACATGGATTCACAAAGGGGACATCATACTCAACCAGTCTAGTAGCTTTCTACAATGTCATGAATGTCTGAATAGATGAGGAGAGAGCCACATGTACCTTGTGTACCTCGACATCATCGAGACCTTTGACACTGTTTCCCACAACATCTTTATAATGAAGCTCAGGAGGTGTGAGATAGATCAGTGCACAGTGAGGTGGAATGAGAACTGCCTGACTGGCAGAGCTCAGACGGTTGTGATCAGTGGTACAGTCTCACTGGTGGCTTGTAACTAGTGGTGTTCCTCAGGGATTGGTGCTGGGTCCAGTCCTCTCTAGTATCTTCATCAATGAGCTAGATGAAGTGATAGAGACCACTCTCTACAATTTTTCTGATGATACAAAGCTGAAAGGAGTGAGTGACACACCAGAAAGTTGTGCTGCCATCCAACAAGACATGAACAGGCTGAGTTGGTCAGGGAGGAACTTGAAGAGGTTCAACAAGGGCCAGTGTAGAGTCTTGTACCTGTGGAAGAATCATTGCACACAGAAGTACAGGTTAGGGGATGACCTGCTGGAGAGGACATCAGCTGAAAAGGACCTGGGGGTCCTGGTTGACAACAGGTTGACTGTGAGGCAGCAGTGTGCCCCTGTGGCCAAGAAGGCCTACTCTTGAGTATTGTGTCTAGTTCTGGGCTTTCCAGTTTGAGAAAGGCAGGGAACTGCTGGAGAGTCCAGCAGAGGGCGACAAGGACGATGAGGGACCTGGAGCATCTTTCTAATGAGTATGTTCTGTTTAGCTACCTTTATTACAAATTAGGGGGAAAAAATTAAAGCTGGGCCATCAAGCTGGAAAAGCTTGGAGGATGACATTTTAGGGTCATTTTAAAGATTTATTCAAATATAGTGGAAAAGGGATGAAATTTCGGTTACAGTGGTGACTTCTTAAGCGTTCTGCTTAAATAACATACTGTTTTATGTACATTGTAGTGCATATATCATGCTAAGAATTTCTGGAGTATCATAATTTTCAGCTGAATGCACAGTGTCCATCTTTCCACTTCCTTTCATTTGTTCAAAGCCGTTCATTGTCACGGTCATTCTTAACTTCCTTAGAAAGACTGGAAAGCGGTTCATAGTCATTTCTATGTATTTGAGCATGTATGTGTAATATTATGTATTATACTTGTGTAATATGTAATATACTTGCAAAGAATTCTAAAAATCTTAATTTTGAATGGTTCCTTCATTCTTACAAAGTAATCTAGGGTTTTCTATTCATTAAAATGCTTTTATTAGGTAAAACAGCTACATAAATTTCGTAAGAAGAATATTTAGAATCTATGACATAGTTAACTACTGGAAGGCAGAAAGGAATGAAATAGATAATGTGAAAGAGTGCAGAAGACATAAAATGAAAAGACAGACAAACAAATAAGGAATTTATATTAAGCACAGGGGAGAAAAATTTTTTGTGAAGATGAAGAAGGGCAAATGAGAAAACTAGAAATAATAAAGAAGCTGAATTGTATTAATTCAGTGCTTTCAGTTTGATTTCTGTCAGTCTTTGATGTTTCTTTCTATCACATTTTTTCCATTACAGTTTTGATTTTGTAACTGGATTTCCTAAAAGCATAGTGAAAAAGAGATATTCTAGATCACAAGAGCAAAAGAAAGTGAGGAACAGACAACAAATGAGAAATAAATGTTGAAGAAACAATAAATAAATTGAATAACTAAATACATTTGTTTTGCAAAATGTTGCCTTAAAATACTGTAGCTAACGTTCTCCTGTGAAATATGTAGGCTCGTCTGAAACTAATGCCTTCTATTTCCATGGAAACTACACCAGATACAAACTGCATCCACAAAAGTAGATGGGTGCCATTTCTTTCCACACAGAGGAATTCAATTCCACACCTTTACATCATACACACTTCCATGTGAGACACTGTTCTGCCAGACTGCCCTTCTGCTGCCATCTGTCATGGAATGGAATGGAATATTGGTAGAAGGTTCCATATCTACCACGGTACCACCAACATCCCCATCCGATGTCATGGGCCAACATGATAAAATAGGAGGCATTCCTTTCAGAACAATGTAATTAGGAATTAGATATTAGCTTTTGATTTTCAGAAAAGTTTAGCTGTTCTCTTTAAAAGTGGGTTCGACTAAGCTAGAGTGGAAGCACTCTCCTAACTGCTAGGTTAAATAAAACGGAATGTGCAAATCTGTGGACACTTCGTAAGATCATAAAACAGAAAATACACTTTCTGGCTAACTACCAGTGGCCATTAAAATGGATATGCTATGTAACAGATAATAATTACACTTAATATTAAGAATATTTTCAAAATACATAATTTCAAAATTAGTTGAATAGTATGGTAGGTAAGTTTAATTACATTCCCTACCAGTGAAATGTGAAACTGGGAGAGGCTCAAAGATCTGGGACAATTGGTTAAATTTCATGGTGGAAAAAAATGTATAAGGCACAAATTCTTGACCATACCTTGGCTGGCCATTACATTCCATATTGTGGGCCAGGCAAATAGTACATGGATTGAAATAGCATCATACAAAGGTTATTCTCTATCACAATCATATTGGAATAATGACTGCAAACTTTGATCAGGGTAAATCCATTCTTACCCCTTCAGAGCAGAGGGTGAGTCAAACACATTAAAAAGCTCATTGATTTGATGTTTCTGAGAGAGACGCGGCTGAGGGATACATAGACCTTGCTGAAAGATTCCTCTCTGATGGAACACCCAATTTTAAAATATGGTATTTTTAATATAGATATTTATCACAAAGAGTATATTTGCAATTCTAGCATCATTCTACATTGTAATTTAAGAATTAAACACAAACTTTTTCTTAGCATTTTCTATTTCCCCTGTGTAATAACTACTGATGCACTGTATCCAGATTAAGATCGATTAACAATTCTGTGAATTTTGCCCAACAGCTATAATCGTTGGTTGCCTTAGCAACTTGGTAGATTAAATCATAAACTAAAATCCAGAGGGTTCAATTAAAAATTCTTCTTGAAATTCAAATTCTTTTGAGGGTGGAATGACCAGTGATTCAGTATGCACTGGAGAATTTTCAGGTTTGCCTCTTCTTCTGCACTGTCATTTATTATAAATTAAACATAAACCTCATATAATATTCAGAAAATATTCACCACTGCAATCTACCACTGATGGTGATGCTTTAAAAATAATGAAGCTGTGTGGTTTTTCACCTGTGTCTTGTGACACAGGCAAAACTTTGTTGTGCTGAAATATTGTTCATTTATCATATTCACTAGGCTATGTTTCCTGTATTTGATACTGAACCAAATTTATGCTATCACCAGCCCTACACACACTTTAAGCAGCAGTATTTGTTAACGTACTTTTGATTTATACTGTTTCAGTTTTACTTCTGGAATGTGCTCCTGAAGGGCCTGGGTTTGTTCAGCATTGAAACCACGTGTTTTCTGAGGTTGCAGAACAGAGCTGATGTTCTCTTTCATTCCTCCAACTGCATTTGGATGCTTTCAGTCATTCCTATCCAAAAGCAGTGTCTGTTCATCTCCTGTGCTTCACATTGATCTTTCTGATCCTGATTTTCATGAGACTGTACTGTCTTTAATTTTTTCTAGTACTTTTTCTACTGCTCTGATGATTGTTTCTTTGGGTAGATGCACTTTTCCCACACAGCTGTTGAGGGAATTCTTGTTCATTATCCATCAGCCTTTCTTAGAAGTGCCTTTGCCTCACAACGTGAACATTAAGTACTCTGATATGGCATCAAAAATATCAACACAAAACCATTAACATGTTGCTGCTGTACTTGTACAACTCTTGTCTCTTGTTCTCCTCTTTGCACCAAAGGAGCGCTTTCTGTATTCACTCATTCTAGTTTTCTTCTCTACTTATCTCTCACTGCTGCATCCTGATTCTCATGAAGAGAGACTGTCTGCTCAACCACCTCCACAGAAGGAGATTCAGAATCCATCTTAAGCATCTTTTTTACTTTCATCCTCCTTAAAGATTTATCAACTCCTTTTCCTCATTATACTGTCTTGACCTTCATTCTGGTGAAAAATGAAGCAACAAAGAAAGAATGTACTTCTTTTAAAATAGTTAACTTAAAAGAAATAAGTAGCACTGGACTGATAAATATTGCTGTAAAGTGACAGACAGAGAGAAAGTTTACCGCTTGAAGTGGTAGAAGAAGCATCCTTTCATTTTTTACTTGAGTTCCTTCATAACATTTTTCTTCCTCTGTGTTAGAAAATCTAAAGAAAAGGTGCTGAACAACTTTTCTGAAAGAAATTTCAGTTTTGCCAAACACTGGTGGATTTCATAGATAAAAACAATGGTAATCAGAGAAAATAAAGTTGACATAAATTTTAATATACTGTATAGATAAACCACCATCACTTGACAGCTGAATATAAAAACAAATCTGAACTCCTTAGGGCCTTCCTTCAGCAAGAAATCTTTTTGCAGCCATACTTTTTTCTGAAAGTTACTGTTTGAAATCTTTTTAATAATTCTAACAGATATATCTAATTGTGTTAAATTACAGAGTAGGCCTAAAAGTGTGGTCCTAGATGCTTCAAAATTCTGAATCTGGTTTAGGGCATGAAAGTGTGGCTCTGGGAGAAAATAAAAGGTAGGAAAAAAGTACAGGAATTAAAGCATAGTAAGATAAAAAAGCACCCTATGACTAGGAGACAATTCTTTCACATGCTCTAAGCGATGTTTTAAATTTTTTAGCATTATAAAGCTTTTCTTCATGTGTTGTTGTCTGAGAGGAACTTTCTGGTCATTAGAAGCTAATTAATGAAGACTAATTAATGAAGTTATGTTACATCTTTGCCTCAAAAGCATTTCTTGGTTTTGCAGTGCCAGTTTTATTAATGGACATCTGCTTAGAATTCAAGAAACACCTTATTTTTGCTTTATTTATTGTTTATGATGGATTTTGAAGTCCCAGCACAGAAATCTCATTGCACAGAAGTGCCCGCAATATCTGCACTGAGGATAGCTTTGCTAAATTTTACATAGCTATTTACAGAGCTATTCTGCAGTTCTTTACCATTCTCAAATTACTTTCTTTCATTTTAAGCTCCTCATTCTGCAATCAGCAGCACAAAAGTTGTGCTAGCTCCGTCTACATTTCTTTCTTAATTTTGATTACTAATTTAGAATGAACAAACTGGTAGTAGGCTACGGGGAAACTTATCTGATGAATGAATGCACCTCTTTCTTAGTTTCCATATCCTAAAAGAAGAAAGGATAAAGGGGAAAGGTGAAGGGAGGTAGCAAATAATATGTTCTTGGAGATTTAAACAAATTACTATGCACATATAGATAGGTCTTTCAGATGTAATGAGTAGTATAGAACCTCACCTTTCTCTAATTATATTGACCTATAAAGCAGTTTTAATCTGCATACTCTGACATGCTTTATAGGGGTAATCAGTATTATCATTTTCTTCTGATTTGCTGAAACAAAGCTACACAGTGGAGAAGAGAAAAGAGCAGTTTTACAGCAATTTCATGGCTGAGTAGGCAGCTGAAGCCCAGTTTCCCAAATCCCTTCCCATGCCCTAGCAGTTCTATCCCATCACTAATATTCAGTGTCGTGCATAACAAATGGATCTTTTTGTTCCAAATTAAATTGTTTGCAATGAGTCAGAGATGCTTTAATAGGACAGCAGGATTTCAGACATGATGGATAAGTGCTGAAGGAATCATTTCCAGTTGTTGATGGAAACTCATCCATCCCAGCAACAGGGATTAGATATTGTCAGAGTGCCTAGTGTAGGAGCTTGTGTAATTTTCAAGGCAGACGTTTCTGAAATCACATCTGTACAGTGCATGCATTCTTCTAATGCAACTTTGAATGTAGATTCCTAAAGAAAAATTGAGACTCCTCCTGTACTGATGCCAGGAAGGGAGATAGGTGATGTATTGTAATATTAAGTACTTTCTGCTGTGCATAAGGATTTAAATGAGGATTATGTTAGTAGACTGATGAATTACCCAGCTCTTTGGTTTGCCCAGAGAAGTATCTGCGTAATGGTCACCCAAATTATGTCGGAATATATAGCTAGCTGAGGTAGAACCAAGCAGTTTTTCATCTGTGTGCTTTTCTGCCAACTCATAAAAAAACCCTGCTAAGCCAAGAAAGCATCATTTAAAAACTTGTGCGTAGACTGTAAGATCTATTGGCCAGGCACTGGCGAGGAGATGTGCTGATGGAGAGAGATTGCTCTTTAAGACAACTCTCAATGAGAAAGGTGTTAGGAGGAGAGGAGAATGGCTTTGCATCATGCTGTGGACTTTAACAGATTGGTTTCCAACTGCCTAGCACAAGCAGAGCAATTGCTGGCATAGAGCATGTAGTGAAGATGGATTTGTACTACACTGCCTGGCAAGCATACAAGCAAATAATTGTATCAGCAAGCCAGAAACATGATTTTGATCTCTAAAGTGAGGAGGTAAATGAGGAAATAATTTTAGTTTTTATCTCAGCTGACCTAAAAAATTAGTTCACAAATTTTCTCCATTTTCCATACCATGTCTGGTTACAGAATTAGATATAAATTGAAGATTCAGGAGCTTTTCTCTTGAAATTATTATATCAGAGATAAATGCTTGGTTTTGGACATTTGCTTTCAGTACTGTTGTCAGAACTGGGTTCAAACTGACACATATTTCTCCTGTCAAATCTTGCCTGATTTCTGGAATTAATTTGTAACTTGTAGCTTTAATGCATAATAGATCCTTGCATTTTGCAGCTTTCAGATCTAGTTTGCATTTTGAAATCAGGGTATGTTAGTAAAGGGCAGTAGCCTCCAATTTAACTATTTCATTGCCTTAATTGCCTTATGTTGAAGATGTCAGGCACTGAAGTAATATCAAAGTTAACAGGATTCACAGAGATACCCTTTAAAGAAATATATAATATCATGAAAGCTAACATGCAGTCTGCAATCTTGATGCTGCAAACTCTACTTATTTAGACTGCTTAAGTTAAATGAATCCTATTACTGGAGTTACTGAGTACATTTGATATTGGCATGTTTTACAATTCTTCTTTGCATTATAGGAGAGAAAGCTCTATAGGTATTATCTTAGGCTTAATGGAGAAAAAAAAGTCATGAAATTTTAAAATGATGCAGTAGGAGACAGTAGAGCAGTCTGGCAGCACATTTATCTTTACAAGGGTTATCTGTCCTGCACAGAAAATGAATGGCAAGATGCCATTCTCTTAAATCTCCCAAACTATATGAAGGACAGAAGTGATGGTGAACATATAAAAGCCCAGATTTTTGTTTAATTTGTGAATGGGTCTATCCTTGAGCATTGTCAAGTCAGTATCTTCTAATATGTGATTACACATACAGCTAGAGTGTCTGGCTAGGAAATAAAATATATTACCTGAAACAACGTAGGCATGACTTGCTTAAACAATAAGGAAGGGATGTGTTGCTGGTCCTACTTAAAGAAGACTCTTTAGGAAAATGAGTTGCTGAAAAGTCCAGCAGAATTCCAAATAATGTTGTTGGAAGAGGACAAGCACACAGCTCCATATATATATATATATATTGAGTTTTAGAAATACATTTCCATATATTTAAAGTCATGGGGATGATTCTGTGCATCTTTTCACTTCACTGAGCATCTGTGGAATACAAAACCAAAAATTCAGATCTCATCATTTTTTTAAAGCCAGTGGAAATGGGAGTCACAAAAGCATGTTCAGACTAAGGCCTTCAAGTGCCACCAATCTTATTAAACCAAATGTTCTTCTCATTGCTTCTCTTTATATCAAGAGCAATTAATTATACAAAAAGAGTATCATTACGCAATCTTGTCTGTCAACACATGAAAAAACACAAATGGACACTTTTGCTGTTCAGTAATATAGACAGCTTAATGCCTCTGTCAAGGCATGATTCATCTCACCTGATTTTAGATATCCAGAAGTTAGATATTTCAGTCCAAGTTTGACATCACAGGTCCCATGATACTGGCAGAAAGCAGCCATGTCATATTGCTGGTTTAGTGTGGTAGTTGAACATAGATTATGTAAGAAGTGATTAATTACTCTCAGAAATTCCAGGAGCACTGCACTGGTGGTAGCCAGAGCTTGGAGTCAAGACTGTAGCTGCTGATGGGTTCTTTGGGATTGTTCAGCCTATACAAGGCCCCACCTAGACAATTTGGAAGGATGTAGAGCAAGGTGTAACATTTGGAAGAAGCTGACTGCTTTGAAGGAAAACAGGATTTGTTTATTCAGAGAGCAACAGAACCTGGAAGCATGTTGGTCTTAGGGTAAATCGTGCAATTTATGAAAGACAATGGTTTTACAATATTTCTGGAAATGATTTTGCAGCTATAGCTTAAGATACCCATCTATAACGTGTAATACTGAGACTGAAAACTGTAAAAACACAGATACAAATATGAGCTATTTTGGCTTCTCCTTTTGAAAACAAGACAACAGAAAACAAGTAGCAGCTCTCCGGTCATGGCAATTTTCCCAGTATCATCTGTGAGTGGCAGCTTCACCACAGAGCTTGAACAGAGCTGCAGAGCGGGAGGTACTGACCTTCCCAAATAATTACAAGTTTATACAGAAGGGAGAGATCAGGAAATGTGCCTATAGCAAGACCAGCAGAACATACAAAACTGTTAGAAAGAAGTGCCAAACTGTTGGTAAAACTAGTTTCCCTTTCTACACAATGCTCCATCATCTATACATTTTTGTATCTGTGTATGTGTGTGTGTGGATGAGCAGTTTACCAAGCATACTGCTGGAGGCTGCTCTATGTCCAAAACACTATTTTCAAAAATTAGTGTTTATATAGCAGATAACTTATTTCTGGCTGGTTTGAAATTATTATTTTTTCTTGTTCAAATATTCATGGTTTTTTGTTTTGTTTTGTTTTGTTTTTTGGTTTGTTTTGGTGGGTTTTTTTGTTTGTTTGTTTGTTTTGGTTTGGTTTGGTTTGGTTTTAGTCCAGGTAAAAGATGAGTCAGTTGCATCTGTGTTTTGATATTTTCACAGATTCTGCTTTATTCATAACATTTTAGTTCGAGAGAAATGGGAAAAGGTACTCTGTGCAGTCAGTAATAAAAGTGTACTATCAAAGTAATCTTTCCAAACTTGTTCCTCCTTGACTGATTAATCCTTTATGTCACGGTGAAGAAATTTCGAAGCAAGACTCTGGTTTCTGAATCATAAGCATGAAAGATTCTCTCAAAAACTTAAAACCTCTGAGGTAGAATGAGATGCTTAAAAATATTTGAAGAGTGACAGTTTTTTAATGAATTATGGATGTGGTATTGATTCTTATTTTTTAAAACAGCTTGGTTGGTAGATTTTTTTTTTTTTTTTAGATTTTTTTTTTTTTTTTTTCATTTCAGAAAGTTGCCTAATTCCTAGTTCTCAAAAAATATTGTTGGTTACGCCTCATAGAGTGGAAGTACAGGCAAATGAGTGTAGGAAAAAAATACCAGATAATCTTCCTCCAATTGTGTTAGGGGTGTGTGCTAGATCATGGTAGGAAATGAAGGGAGTGAGAGCAAGTTGAAAGGAATGACACTATGAAAATTCTGAACCAAGAAGAAAGACATTCAAAATAAAGAACAAATCAAATAAATAAGCAAACAAATAGGACGGAAGGAAGGAAGGAAGGAAGGAAGGAAGGAAGGAAGGAAGGAAGGAAGGAAGGAAGGAAGGAAGGAAGGAAGGAAGGAAAGATAATGGCAATGATAATGTCACTGTCAATGACAATGACAGTTTCAGGCAGATAATCTAGCTGACAAAACAACCCTGCTTGTATGTTCTTAGCAAGTTCAGTTTGCGTGAATGAATTGTCAGAGAATTAATATACCTCAACCTATCCATGTAGAAAGATAAATCTTGTGTTGAATATGGTTAATATGGTTAATATTATGGTTATATGGTTAATATTAATATGCTACTGATGACCCTAATGACACAGGACTGCATAAGAAATGTTGCAAATGAGTGTGGGTGCCCTCCAAGAGATGCTCTGAATTAATAGAGTTCAATGGCTGGGGATGATTGTTCATATCACAGCAGTGCCAGGAGCTGTCAGCAAGGACTGGTTAGCAGAATTAAATTCTAACATGAAATGTAAAAGAAAATAATAACAATCTATAAAATTAACTGAAAGGTTAAGAAAATAACAGTGAGATAGAGAAAAGATATATAGTGCCAGTAGTGTAAGTCCATTTCTACATTTCTACGGTCTGATTATTTTTTCTTTATACATTACAGATACACCGAAAATATCTTTGTTTTCAGTATGAAGCATTTACTAAGTGACTGCCAGATACAGATATCATTAAAAAATATACATAACTGTTTATGCTCCATTGTTCACCAGGACTACAAAGCAGCAGGATTGGGTACAGAATACAGAATGAGTAGGCTCTGAAAAGTTGTGCTTCTTGAAAAATTTCAAATATTTTTGAGCTTTTATAAAATGAATCAAGTTATCGTCCAGCCTGACATTCAGCATTACTTGCACTTTATTCAGCAATGCTGTGTGAAAGGTCATGACATCCATCTTGCTCAGTAACTCAGAAGATAAAGTGACTCACAACTGCAAATCTAACACTACCCAGTCTTTGGCCTCCTCTCTTTCCACTCCTCCTGCCCTAGTTATCTTGCCAGGCTGTCTGTACATGTGTCTTCGAGACAGATTGGTGTTAAATGTTGGCTCAGCTGTTTTATCCTCATTTTCTACAAATCTTTCTGTCTGAAGATCGTTGTGTTCACTTCTGAATGTTGCCAAGTATAAGCATTTGAGAAGTTGATAAAAGAACTTGGCTAGTAATGTATGAGGTTATTTATTTAATATAACACTTGGAATCACTAAATTACACACATGTAAATAAGCCAAAATCCATAAATTGCCTAGGCATCTTGGACAGGGAAACCACTTACATTTCTGATTCCCAAAGCAAAACTGATATTTATTAATCAACCTGTCTGCCTCTATCATAAACTCCTGTGGCGCTCAGTGTGTGGCCTCATAAAATGTTTTGTAAAAATATGCTCCTCCCTCAGAGATTTAGACCAGCTGTTAGGCAAGGCAGCTGAACAGTTCTGCTCAGTTGCAGTCTAATTAGAGTTATGCACATTACTGAATTTTTGCTTTTCAAATCTTTTAGTTAAAATGCTTCATTTCACATTAAACATGTGATAGAAAATCTGTTTGGAGTATCCTGAAACATTCTGTCGTGTGTGGATGAATGTTTGAAAATTTTAAAATAATAGGAATATATATCACAGTACAGAAGTGGAAAATTGCTTAATTATGATTTACTGAAAATATTTAAGTGTACGTAGGAAAAATGGTTGCAGTTCAGATTATTTAATACCGTGAGCTATGCTCACTGCTTAGCAAAGAATAAATTGGTAGTTCTTGCATCACTTCTCTTCATGTAGGATAAATTAGGTTGGAGTGAAGTGCCAGAGTCAGTATCTATTTACAAATGAATTCAGGGCTTTTATGGCTGTCGATTTTTACTTTCATTGACCAGGGGGACACTTCTAAAGTACTTTCACATACATTGAGAAGCCTAATTAAATGCAAAATGCTATTTTTTGTTGTGTTCTGAAGTATTTTAGGGCTTTTGCTGTCTAAATAGATGAGTCTGGAGGAATCGAATGTGCAAGACTTCTACTTCTAGAATATGAAAGCTGCTTATAGTTCGACCTTTTTTCCAAAGTCTAGAGTTATTGGTAAATTATTTGTCTGGTGCTGAAATTAGCTAGGTATGTTCTAAATGACTAAATTGTTTTGGCAACCTTGAACAGTTGTATCTGATATAGTCAGGAATATTGAATTAGTCAGCTGCTCTGTTTCAAGTGAATATAATAGAATGCTTAAATCTATGAAAAATACATAAGCAGAAGAATGGAAGTTCTGCCAGAATCAACTGAGAGAAAATCGGTGTTGTCTGGTAGACAAAACAGGATAAGTCAATAGAAGAAGAGAATTTCACTCTTAGGAATTATAAAGGGTGTGTGCGTGTGTGTGACCACCTTGTATATAATGCTATCTATCTACTGTATAACTCTTTCTACTTTGTTAAGTCTTTGCTGGGAAATTTGTGGTGCTTAATGTCAATCAGCTACAACAATATTATGATGGCATTCAGGGCTCATACTTACAACCTTCAACCTGCCCAGGAAGTACACACAAGTGATATAATTATAAAAAATGCTGTTCCATAACATTTTAGGACTCTATTGGTTCCTCTAGACTAGATGGACTAGAACTCATCAATGCACATAAATCTAGAAGACCAGATATTTAAATGTAACTGTGAATCAGATTGCAGTGCATCAGCTTAAGCAGCTTCTCTCACACTATGCAGCTTTGTGGGAAGATTACGTCAACTTCTGGAGGCCACAACTTTGCAAGTAGTTTGTAATTTCCCTTCTTGTGACGTTTGACCAGTTCATAATCAGAATCGTAGAATCACAGAATCACAGAATCATAGAATCATAGAATCGTAGAATGGATTGGGTTTGAAGGGGCCTTGACGATTATCTAATTCTAACCTCCTGCCATGGTTTGGTTGCCACCCAAGCTGCCCAGGGCCCGATCTCACCTGGCTTAGTTCCTGCTTGAGTAAGTGACTTTGTATGTGATTTGAAGCTTTAAAACAAACAACAATACCTCCTGAATTTTCATTTGTAATGGAGTATGCCTTGTGTAAATACAAACACAGGTCTTTCACTGAGGCACATTACACATTTCCAAATGCACACTTATGGAGGCTGGAACCTGAACTGTGTGCCCTGTCCTAGAAACAGTTGAAATTGTGATTTACAAAGCCCTGCCTGATATTTTGATCTCTTTACATGTGCAAAGAAACATGAGATGTAACAAGTAACATTTATCCATGATATATTACTCAGGATGTGCCCTTAGTATGCATTAAAACCAAAGGATTGGTTTGTTATATCATGCGCCTGTTCTGATGGAACTCCTACAGGTTTCACTCAGTTTCACTACCAAGCTCTTGCCTTGATATATACTGCGGTAATGCATTCATATAACACATTTGTGTTGTCATGCTATGTCCTGAGCTTTAATGGTGATTTATTGTTCATAATAGATGAGATAATAAAAAGGTGTAGTGCTTTAGTCCTCTTCAGACTGAAACCATCTGAAACTAGAAGATTGTGCTGTCTGTTTATCTCATCTTTAAATCACAACAAATTACCAATATATTTGTGCAATGCAGTTGCAATCTGCTCTTTCTGGTGTCTTTACCTACATCATTATTGAGGGCAGAACACAACTTAGCAAATAACTATAACTGAGTATCACTTAGTCCAATATTTTTAAGGAACTTCAAGCACTTAAATACTAATTTCACATTTGAGAAGGGAGTCTTGAAAGCAAGCAATAGATACGTCAGAAGGCATTTCAAAGGAACAGTTTTGGCAGTGCGATGTGCTTAACTGATTAAAATAATGACTTTTTAGGGGTGTGAGAGTGTTGTGCATGTTAGTGCTAGGTAGGCAGGCAACTGCAAGTACTCCCCTTAGTATCTATTGTATGTAGAGCTTTCTGTAATACGGATCTGGATTAGAAGTGGTGCTCACCAGAGACCAGATCAACTGCTGTCATTAATTATGAGATAGGTTGGCTCTTGCTGACAACCAGAAGTATCTGGAAGCCTGAACCTGCTCGATAAGGTACTCCTTAGAAGTCTGGGCCCTTTTATCGCTTTTACCTTCACTGAACATTTCAAGACTTTGAATGGTGAAGCGGTAGAAAGCGAAGAGAAGAATTTGTTTCTCTTGAGTAAAATCAGAGCTCCCTTTCATTGCTGAATTTAGTGCACTGTTCATTATTTCCTTCAGCTGGAAGCCTTTAGGAGCTTTTGGTTTAGTTCACTACCTAGCTGACTTCCCCAAGGATGTACATACTAGATATTCTATGTGTTTAGCTGTGGAGAGTGATGAGGAAACAGCCTCTCGTTCCTCTTATATCCCTCTTCTGGGAGGTCCAGGCATGAAATATGCTGCTTACCACTATGCATGAAAAATGGGAAGTAGTTAATTACTTGTTTTTGTATGGATTTCCCTTCTTGTTATACTTTTCTAAAAGTTCAGGTAAGTTGATTATAGTGTCTTCATGGATAATGGGTGACGCGAGAAGGCAAGTAATGTGCCTGGCTTGGTAAAAATCAGTGCAAAAAAATGGAGGCGAATCTTCTAGGCTGCTAGAATGAATCAAAAGAAAGTATTTTTAGTGAGATGTGCAGAAAATTTAAAAATATCTGTTGACTGGGATCTCATGGGGATGTTAAATGCAGATGTAGTTTAGACAGCAGTATTGGCAGCCCTGGAGCAGGCTGAAATGTTCTGATTTTTGATGGAAAAAGCAAGAAAAATGTTTTGACATTTTCAAGGAATGCTTTCTCAATTTTCTACTGGATAGAGAACTCTGAAAGTTTCTATTCTCTTGAAACATTCAGGTTAACATTAAAAACTTCAAAGTGTTCAAAAAGATGCTATATTGTATTGTTGTCCCAGAAAGCTAAAACTACTTTTCAGGATTTTTTTCTATCAGCTCTAGTCCGTCTATCATCAAAACGTATCCCGCTCTCTATATGCTGCCTCAGTTCTTCACCTGGTTTTCACCATGCAAAAATCCTATGCAACTGTATTTCTCATATTTGGCCTAAGAATGGGAGTACTGGTTATGAACACATGACACAGTGTTTACCTTTAGCCTTTTTTTTTTTTTCTCTCCATATAATTAATTTAATGAAATATTCTTTAGACAGGTAAACATACAGTTTATATTTTAATAATTGGGATATATTATTGTTCTTCTGAAGATCTTCTCATACATGAACAGAAAATACATTCTTTCTCTTGACCTCATATTCCTTTAGAGTTCTTTTCTCTTTTAGGTCAGAGCGGGTACAAACACCACCATTTATTACTGTTATTGTCAAATTGAACCTTTTCATCTGTCACATTACAATGAGCCACTTGTGTAATCAGTTTTGTTACAGACTCGCGCAGACCTTTCTGCAGATTTCTCTAAGGTTCTGTACAAACCAGTGCGGGGGAAGATGCTCTCTTTTTCTATAATTCTTTATATCACATTACTTCATATTCATTAATACTTTTATCTTTAGCCTGTCCCAGTGTGGTAGAGCATTATTTTTTTCATTTGAGGCAGAGCAGCTGGCTTGCAAAGAATAATTAAGCTTATGTGGAAGAATCATAGCAGAATTAAGAGAGAAAACCCTGTGCTCTGCTTGGGTGACAAATAGGCAGTGAGTTAGTTCTACAAGCACGAAGACCTCTTCCTTGTCTCTGCACACAGGAAGCTGGAGTTGCAGATAATCCTGGATTTCTCCAGGGGTGGATGCCCCATACCTGGTGACATTCAAAGCCAGGCTCTGAGCACCTGATCGAGCTGTAGGGTCCCTGTTCATTACAGGGTAATTGGACTGGATTACCTCTGAAGGTCCTTTCCAACTTAAACAAGTCTATGATGACTTCTGTTGTTTTGTGATTAAGCTTAGTAATAGACCATCTTATATGTGAACAGACTAAATAGAACGTTTTCATAAATGGTAGCACGGCTTGGATGCAATGGGACCTTAAAGCCCAGCTAATTCCAACTCCCAGCCATGAGCAGGGTTGCCACCTACTACATGAGATCGTCCAGGGCTGCATCCAACCTGGCCTTGAATGCCTCCAGTGATGAGGCATGCACAGCTTCTCTGAGCAGCCTGTTCTAGCACCTCACTACTCTTTGAGCAAAAATTTCCTCGTAGCATCTAAACTAAATCTCTCTGCTTTTAGTTTCTCGCTTATTCTATCACTATCTTCCCATGTAAAAAGTTGGTCTCTCTCCTGTTTATAACTCACTTTAAGTACTGGAAGGCCACAGTGATGCTTCTCCTGAGCCTTCTCTTCTTGAAGCTGAAAAAGCCCAACTCCCTCAACCTTTTTTCATAGGAGAGTTGCTCCAGCCCTACTATCATCATTGTGCCATTTTCCTCTGTATCTCTTTTCTTTTGCATTTTAATCAAGAATACATTGCTTTTTAAACCAGGGTTCAACACCTAAAGGGTTCAGAGATGGTTATAATGATTTACCTCTGAAATACCTTTTGACTTCCCTTGTAACATTGGACTGCACATCCTGTCCCCTTAGGGCTCACAGTGTCAGCATGCATACTCAAGTGAAGATCACAGCCTAGGAAACCTGAGGACAGAGGTGAAGAGCAAGACTGAAGATTGAAAGGAGATCTGATAAATGTTTATAAATTTCTAAAGGGAGGTGGGAGACAAATAGATGAAGCCAGGCTCTTCTCAGTGGTGTGTAGCAATTGAACAGGGAGTAATGGCCTAAAACATGAACATAGGAAGTTCTGTATTAACATGCAGAAGAACTTCTTTCTGGTATGGGTGATGGAGCACTGGAACATGCTGCCCAAGGAGGTTATGGAGTCTCTTTTTGTACAGATATTCATGACCTGTCTGGATGCCTACCTATGCGACCTTTTGTAGGGTACCTGCTTTAGCAGGGGAGTTGGACTCAATGATCTCTTGAGGTCTCTTCCAAGCCCTGTGATTCTGTGATTTGCAATGAAAAGGAGCAGAAGTCAGTATCTGTTGTGTTTGGCTGCTCTCCACCAGTTGGGAGCCTCTAGAGGGGAAGGGTTTGCAGGGACTGTTCAGATGGGGAATGTCCCAGCCAACGGCATTATATGGCTGAAAATGAAGGGGGAGAATCACAGCTGGGAATAGTGATCTGCTTTAGTGCAGGCTGGGGAGAGTAATGTAAAGCAGCCAAGACTCTAAGGTAACGGGGAGCAGTGTGAGTGGGCTCTGCTGTTGCTCATAAATTTGTTGAGTGGGCTCAACCCACGGGAGTGTGCATGTGCCTGTCAGAGAGGAGGCAATAGCATGAAGTCAGTTTATAGCTCACCTTTTCTCCATTCTTTTAGATTTCATCACTTCCAGTTCTTTAATGCTTCACTGTTCATTGAACTAGCCTACTTGTGCATGACGGTTTTCTTGATATTGGTATCAGGATGAAGGCTAGACAGATTCACCTGAAACTGTTAAATGATGCTAGGTCAGAGGAGGCCATGTGTTTCACTGATACAGTGGCTACAAATCGTGGTGCTTCTGCTTAAACTGACTTTTTAATTTTGCTCTTGAGGCTGATAAAGTGAAAGAGAGATTTAAGGAGAGGTTTGAAAGAGAAGCCAACTTGTAATCAGCCAGGAATAAAATAATGCTTATGATAGGATGATATATATATTCCCATGCTTGTTTGTGTGGTGCCACATTTTATTCCTTTCTAGAACAGAGGTAATATCCCAACATCTCACAGAGTTACTTGCAAACACAAAGTAAACAAAGGTCCTCAAATGTTATGGGTTTGGAGGCATATATGCAATGCTGTAATAAAAGTGTTTCCATACCAGATATTGTTTTGTTCAGGATTATGTCTATCAAATCCCTTGCAAAATGCACTGATGACACACAAAAGCACTGCCTTCAATATGTTGTTCTGTCTTTATTTTTATCTCCCCGGAGATAAATTTCATTGTTGATATTATTTCCCATGGGACTACTTGCAATGCAAATACATAACTGTACTTTATATCCCATGCTTTGATTTGATACAAAAATCTGAACAGCAAAATGGCACATCTGAGGGTCTTCATGCCATATCAGTTGTGATTTCTTAACTTCAATGGAAGAAACTTCCTATCAGAAAGGTGAATAAGGAAGCAATTTGTGCAGAACAAGGGACAAGATAAGGCTAAAGGAGAAATTTGCAAGTTCTGATTTATTTTTAAGGCTGATAATGGTTGTTATGTTGCTTGTGTGACTCACTAGAATTTCCTATGCACCAGCAGAAACTAGAGTGGAAAATCAATTTTGAAAATCAAAATTAAGTACCATAATTACGACTGCCTCCATTGCAAGGCTTAACAAATAAGAGAAGGGAAAGAACTGGATAAATTTAAAGCACTGTCTCTCTTATACCATTATATTGCATAGTGGTAAAATACATTGCCTGTGCAGGGATGTGCTGATTCTCGCTCTTTTATGTAACATTTATGCATTTTCCATTTCACGTGCTTCAACAATTAAAGCTCTATTTCATGCAGCTGTGTAGCACAGCACTACATCCTCTCTTCTCTTGGCCTTTTGTGCCATGCATCATAGGATCATAAAGTCATCTGGATTGGAAAAGGCCTTCAAGACCACCAAGTCCAACCTCTAGCCAGCCCTACCGAGTCCCATCTCTAAGCCACATCCCTTCATGCATCATAGTTAGATGAGAATCTACAACACCAAATAACAGAAGAGTAAAAAAGTAGAGGAAAAACTGCATGGCAAAAGGCACGTAGAATATTTCTGGAGTCTCACACATAAGAGAGATCTGCTGAGATAAATGCTTGCATTTTATTTCTTTACTTCTTTTTGACTACATGTGTGAAATTCTTCTTGCCCTCTCCTGAAGACAATTCTGCCATACATCAGAAAAGCTGATGGAGATGTCTGTAATGCAATATCTAGTGTTTTAAGGTGCAAATTAGACTGGGGCAAACCTATGATGTTACACTGGAGTTCTGAAGGGGTAATTTCTGAAGAGGAAAGGATTGGCACAAGAATTATAATGGAAGTTAGATATCCTAGAAAAAAAGAAATTGGAAGAGAAGAGCAGGAAGCTCTGTGATCCTTAATATATAGCTTTTCATCTTTTTGTTTCTGTTTTCATCCCATCTCCCTTTGCTTTCTGCTTCCTTTTCTGAGACATTTCTTTGTCAGGACACGTGACTGTTCTAAGAATTGCTAAGCTCTTTTCCAGCCTCTGAATTAGATTCTCCAAGGAAGTATCTAGCTTTTAAGTAATCTAGTTTTCCCCATCTTTAAAATTCAGGCAGAAGTGATACAATTTTATGATTTTTATTTAAAAAAAATATTCTGTTATGGAATATCATAACTGGAAGAAATTGATCTTTCATTTCTATTGTAACTTTAACTGAATGTGTTTTGGCCTCAGCAGAAGAGAAGTCAGAAAGGCTTCTGATGTTGCTGACTGGGGTGACTGCCCCTTTTGTGAGCATGGAGGTGGATGTCCCATACTAATATTGCCTCTTGCAGCAAGACGAAGAATGTTTGTCCAGTGGGACTCCTGTTGATAGCACAGAAGGAAAAAACTGATCCTTAGAAAACCTTGGGACTTCCACTTACTTAGACTTGTGTACGGCCTGAATGTCTAAAACTTGTACCTTCAGAATGAAATAGTAGAAATTAAGGTTCATGTATTTCCTAGTATTATAGTCATTAAATAACCTATCTTGGCATCATGTAATTGCGTAAGATAATTAGATGTGTTGGGAATCAGGGATGATTGCTTGTACAGTCAACCAAATCAATATCTGTTGTTGCCTAGTACTAAAAAAAAAAGCTAACTTCACATCATCAGCTCTGCTTCTGTACCCAGAGCTATGCGGAGTGTTAACATACAAGCCTCGAAGCAAAGTAAAATGTTTTAAATCTTTGATATTTCATTTTTAACTTGTTCCATCTCCTGTCCATTTTGCTGGCAGCAGAGTTCTGCAAGCCCTGAATGACTAATCTTTTCATCTGTCTTCCTATTCTTATAAGAAAGGCATTATTTATGACTGAACCATATTTGTATTTTAAATGGCCTTGTCAGCGCATTTTATGACTGCTGTGTGTGTATATTCGGATGGAGGTAGGAGAGAAGCAGCATCTACAGCTAACATCTATCTTCACCACAGGTGTGTGAGGGGGAGGTTGACACCCCACGTGTTTGCTGTGAGAAGTTATCCCTTAACAAGAGAAGATTTATGCCCTGTCTAAACCAAAGCTGTGCTTCTTCCCATGCGCTGCTTAAGCAAAGCAGCAATTTTAAAATTGAAAGAGGAGGCTGACCATCCAAAATACTGGCGATGCTCATTGCATACAAACAACATTTCACACAGATGGTGGTGACACACTGGAACAGGTTGCCCGAGGAGGTTGTAGATGCCCCATCCCTGCAGGCACTCAAGGCCAGGCTGGATGTGGCTCTGGGCAGCCTGGTCTGGTGGCTGGCGACCCTGCACATAGCAGGGGGGTTGAAACTCAGTGATCATTGTGGTCCTTTTCAACCCAGGCCATTCTATGATTCTATGAATTGGCAAGGTTTTCGAAACAGCCATCTGCTGAGTGTTGATTAGAATAGAATAATAGAATCATTAAGGGTTGGAAAAGACATCTAGGGTCATCTAGTCCAACCATGAACCCACCACCACCATACTCACTAACCCATGTCATTATTGCTCTTGATGGCTATGCTGGGGAGCCATGTCTTAACAGTAATAGGATTCAACACAGTTGTTGCTTTGTGCTTATACCCATGTGTTCAGTTGTGGTAAGATCTTCTCAGAGAGGCACAAGAATGCAATTGAATGTATAGTATAGAGGTGGTTTGGTTTACTGAAAACTACCTTCACAGTAAGAAGACCCCTATAAAATTTGCTCTTAACTGATTATCTCCTGTCTGTGATAATATTGCTGCTCAACTTCACGCATTTCTCTGTCCTTGTAATGTAGCACTTCAGTGAGCAAGCTCAAGTACACGTTACTCCTGTGGGCAGACCACAGCTGGGAGCTCCAATTCTTCTTCTAAAGCAGCTCAGCTTGTAGCACTTCTGTAAGTTCAGACTTTGTAATGGTTACAGTAAAGTATTAATAATCATAAAATCCCTGGGTACTGATACAGACCTAATAAACCTGTTATTGGCAATATATGATGGGCAACTGCATGATGGAGGTGCGAGAAAACAGCTTGTAGTCTGCCCATTCCTGTACTGTAGGTTTTGGTTAGATCTACAAATGCACACAAACAGTTAAAATGCATTTCGGATTGGAATCAGCATCAGGTATTTGGCAAGGTTTGTGCTTTCTGATCTAATATTTTCAGGGGGTGGAGAAAATTATCTCCCTATTGCTTTGTCATTATTCCTTAAATGAACAATGCATTCTGGTTTTTTTTTTTTTTTTTTTTTTTTTCCTTTAAGTGGGATGAATTGTGGATTTTATTGCTCCCTATTTTTCTGAATAGATAGTTCAGTAAAGCTGCTAATGTTGATGATAGAAGTCGTAAACCGAGATTTTATTGTTTAGTGAGTGTTTCCTTCGATTTTCTCGGCAGCTGAATATACATAAAACTATGTAAATAGTTGCTTGAGAGGATATACTCTTTTGTTGTTGTTGTGCAATGATTTCAAATTATGATTATTCTCTTCATAAAAGCAAGGGAGTAAAGTGGGAGAGATAGGTGCTCTGCTGTTCATGCATATATGTAAAATTTTTATTTCTGTTCTTTTTACATTAACATTTATAGCGTTAGTTAAGCTGTGTAATGATGTTGCTTCTCCTTTTCTATATTTTTTGTTTTCCCATCTGTGTTTCCTTACAGTGAAATCCCAGCTAGAAACCTCTTGGTTTTTTTTTTTGTTTTTTTTTTTTCCCCTCAATTCTTTTGAGGCATCTTTCTTATTTTTTGCTTCTTTTCTCCAAGACATCATATCATCCCATAAATGTACAGAGTGGTTCAAATCTGTTATGTAGTGCAACAAAGGTTTTGCACCTTGGACAGTCCATCCTCTTACCATCAGATAGTTGGAGTGGTGTTAGGGACAGATAGCTCTTCCATAGAAATCATACTCCAGATGAGACATCATTTTACTCTGTCTTGTGGTCTTACAACTCTCTGATTGCCAGCATTAACTAAATGCCTGAATAAGAAGCAATTAGAAGCTACTCCTTCTCCAGAAATGTTACCAGTTATCTAATCTTTTGTCAGAAGCTTTTAGATGTCAAGCAAAAAGCAGACCTATGCCTTGGAGTTTCCATGAAAGCAGTTGCTATCTAAGAATTTCATTTAGTTAACCAACTCACTATTTTAAAATGCAGTGAAGAAATTACTTGAACTCTTTCTGGTTGCAGCAGAATTGAAAGTATATGCCTTACGGCTCAGAGCTTGGGCAATGCCATCCAGCCCCTGTATCTTGGATGCTTTGCATAAGCTTGAAGAGGGGGTGGAATATTTTTTCCCATTTGAATTTATGCACCCTGGAGAAAATAGTTTTAGCCATTCGCTTAAGTTCCTTGGGCAGAAAAACTGCTTCCTTGGCCCCAAGAGTCCCATGCTAGATTGCTATGGCTGTATTTTCTTTTCTGTGCACCTATTAATTTTGATTTGCTCTACCATGGAAAAGGAGAGCAGAAATTACTGTTGCATGTGTGCTTCACTAATGTAGTCCTGCACACAGGGCAGCAGCGGTTCTCCTGCATGTTGGTATCTCTACAATTGTAGGTGGGAGGGCACGGGGCAGGATTATCCTATATACCAAAGTGCAATCAAAAACATAGAGATAAACTCTGTAAGTTTGCAGCTTTACTACTGCTCCCATCTGGGAAGAACATCTGTTTAGTCATATGTCTGGAGCCAAAAGGGTATGTTACTGCTTATTGTTTAGAGATTATCACTGGAGAGAGGTAGGTACAGGGGTTAAAGCTGAGGTATTTGGCGGAAGAGAAGCAGCACGTTGCAGTTCTCCTGCAAAAAATGGGCTTCCACAAGCACTTCTCAACTCCCGACGTTAAATAAGTTGCAATTAGGGAAAGGGGAAGAAGCATGCTTAGGTAGGGCAGAAGTTAAAAATTAATTTGGAAAAAAATAAAAGAAAAGAAGGGAAAAGTCAGTTTTCTGGTTCACGGAGCTATTATCAAAGCCAAGCGGGAGCCCTTGGATGAGTCTCAAATCTTTTGCAGTGCATGTATGACATCAGCAAGGGAATGGAACAGCTATGATGCATTTCAGTGGTATACTGAAACTAGGCAGCAAAAATATCTCTGGATACATCCTAAGCCACTCCAATAAAGTAAAACCCATTTTTCCTTCATACCTTAGTTGCACTGAAACGCACGCAGCACCTGTTCCTTCACCTTAACAGTTAAAACCCATTTCTATTTTTGGCACTCCTGCACCCCTTTCCTTTCCTGCAGTGCTGTGTGTCTCAGATTGGAAGTGCTGCCGCTTCTGTTGCAAAGCGGAGAGAAGCAAGGAGTTAAATTTCAGAACAGGAGAAGAGGAGGTGAGCTGTCTGCTACAGTAGTTTACTGCAGCTTCCTCTCATACTGACACATATGTAGTTTGTGGTGACAGTGCTAAAGAACTGCAGACAGGCACTTAGCAGACTGGATGTGAGCTGGATGCAAAGATGCCTCACCCCGGCCTTCCTGCTGTCAGTATGTAAATACACCTGCAGGCTGGCCACGCTGGGGTGGGCTTTTTGGTTTTCGTTGTTTTCTTTTTTTTTTCTCAAGGCAGCATGAGCGGATCTGACACAGCAGCAGCGTAGTTGGGAGATCTGAGCCAGCGTCAGATTTGTATCTCAGCTGCGGTGGAAGTTTTTTGGGTGTTGGATTTTTTTATTTTTTTATTTTTTTCTGTTTTTAATCATTTTTGCCTGTGTGTGCCTGCGCTGCGCATTCAGACTGAAATCTTCATCACTACAATGTTTGCCTCTATCTGGTATGCCAAGAAGCTGGGACGCAGGTTTGTGCATAACGCCAGGAAAGCAAAAGCAGAGAAGGTATGTTCCTAGTGGGAATATAAAGCCTTATGTCTCCTGCAGGCTGCCTGCTGGCATCCTGTTGTGTATCTGCTCAGTTTTTCTAATACCCTGAAAATCCATCTATTGCTATTCATGATTTCATGCAAGAATCCTTCACTACTTTGCATACGAGTTATTAAATGCCGAGGAAAAATCCTTTCAAAAGACTTTATGCTCTTTTTTTCATTTCTTTTTTTTTCTGCAAGATAAACAGCTGTAAATCTGCTGTGTTGTGTGTTAAAGGAGCACTCCAGTGAACTTGTTGCTGTGCTGCATTATTTTTATATTAGTCTGATATTAGGCTCTTTAAACAACCATTGATTGTTTGCTGTTCATATATATTCTTTCCTAGCGAGGGACCAATGAGAATGTAATAACGTGTGAAGCGTTTATAATGTTTGGGAATTTGGTTTTGTGATACTTGTTGAAACTGTGCTGCAGCATGGATCCCTTTCATTTAAAAGGACATAGGCACGTAAAAATGGCCAGTGCTATCTTTCACTGTTTTATTGCTCATAAAACATAACTGGGTTTAACCAGCTGTTTTCTGGGAGCCCTCCTAGGTGAGATCCCTCTGCCTCCCTTCTGCCTGAGCAAAACTTAAACTGCTTTAGAATTTACAGTAGTGATAATCGGAGGATGTGAAGGCTGTTGCTTTTGTTCTAAGAGTAGGCAGCATTTAGTTAACAGAGCTGCATTCCAGTTTAGTCCAAATTAACAGACAAACCACTTTCGAGATGGGACTAATTCCTCTTTTATGAAACTCGGTTTCAGGTTGGGTGAGAAAACTTAAATGCAATGTTATAAAGTTGTCTCATTAGTATGATAATGATGGCTTTCTCTTCTCCTTGCTGTCTTTGATGTAGTCAAAGAATTTATAAATGGGTTGCGTTGTTATGTCTTTGATATATCTTATGCTATGTAATGCAGCCACCGATCTAGTGAGTAATTATCCATTGCCAGAATTCATCTGTAGCTGGAAAAGCTCTCTACATAGAGGAAATTATTTAGCAAAAATGCATTTTTATATTTATGGCTGAGGAAGGGGAAATAAACGGGCATCTGCTTTTTCTGCAAAATATTCCCAGTGTTTAAATAGGTGCTTTATGGCAATTCTCAAATTTAAACATCCAAGCCATTGGGAAGTTATCCAAGCAACAGTGGTTTATATATTCTGCACCGTCTGCATAAAAGAAATTAAAAATGCAGTTGGCTCTATGGACTGTCAAACTTTCTTTGTTAAGCATACTTTGACAAAAAGGGCAATCATGTAAGCTCTCCTGTTGTTTGCATGTCGCTGTGGGAGGAAGAAAAGTTGCAGGCTGGGTCTTCCTTAGTCCGGAGGGGCTCCCTCCAGAGGAACGTTTGCTGTCAGGCTTTCTCCAGGGCAGCGGAGGCAGGTTGCGTGGACACGTCCCACCCCTGGCACACTGGCGCCAACTCTGTGGCTCTAAAAAGAGATTTAGGATGGGTTGTTTAAAGCATATTTGCATACGGACTATTCCAAACACCTTGCAAAATTATATATGACAGAGACAGAATATTCACCTAAAAATTATATTATTTACAGAGTATTAACGAATGCTTTACAATCTCTTTTCCCTTCCCTCTTAAGGTATTTGCAAATATTTCTTTATAAATCTTTCACTTTACTGCTTATTCAGCTCTGTAGAACTTCCAAAATAAATGAGAAAGCTCAGGTCAGTGCTATTGAATCTCTGAAGCCATACCTCATAATTTTTAGAGAAAAGTTTTTTTCTGAACATTTCTTGAGCAGCTATTTGCATGCTTGCAATGAAATTTTATTTTTTGTCATAAGAGAGTAAATATACAAGAAAACATCTTCTAAGCTGATTGCTTATAGTCTGATGGCAAAAATAAAATTTCTTTCCTGGAGCATTATCCCATAGCCAGGTCTCAGTTTGCCTGATTTAATTGCTTTTCTTTCTTTTTATTTTCCCATAAATCAATGGTGTACTCCAGCAAAGAGAGAAAACCCCATTCCTAGCAGGGTGCTATTGCAGTAAGTGCTATTGATGATTGGAAGCTGATCAGCACTGACGTCTTTGATATAATACCTTGGTAACAGGAAAATACAGATATGAAAATGACTGTCAACAATTAAATTAAAAGTAATACAACTGCATAGCTTTTTCTAGTTTTTGTTGTTTGTTTGTCGTATAATTGTTGGGTAATTGAATTATTATGCAGTTTTACCTTTTTTTTTTCTGGAAGAATAATTAGCTTTTCTCTGTGTGCATGATTTGAATTAAACATTGTTTTCTTAATGTGCTTTTGCAGATAATATAATGCAATAATTTCTAATGGCCTGTGTGCGCAGAGATCCTTGCTGTTAAAATCTTTGTAGTAGGCATCAGGAGAGTGTGGCTTAGTGACAGACTTTCCATTATGCTTAGTTTCCTTAGACAAGAACAAGCCAAGAATTTTTTAAACAAGCACCCTAAGACATAGAAATTTTGTGGGAGCCTATTTGTGTTCTTAGGACCAGGATGAAAATTGAGGAGTGGTGAGGGTAAGAAGGTTACAGAATGAATTTGTACACACAAAAACTTATGCACAGCCTGACAGAGCAGCCACCTTAAAAAGATAGAGATTGGACCTGCTTTGTGCAGAAAAAGGAGCTGCACTTGTGTTTCCAAGAAGTGAAATGGAACATGAAGTGGCAGAAGGTGCATACAAACATGACAGCGTGGTGCTCCTCTGCAGGTGCTCTGTACATGCACCTGTATGTCTGGTTATGGCAACATGGACGGGTTCTAAGATCATAGAATCATTTGAATTGGAAGGGACCTTTAAAGGTGATCTAGTCCAACTTCTCTGCAGTGAGCGGGGACATATACAGCTAAATCAGGCTAGCTGTATCTCCAGAGATACCCATCTCAAGCTGGAGCTCCCACCTCCTCATACCTCTTACATCCCTACAACTGAATACAGGAGTCCTTGTTCTGGGAAAGTTGAAGCACAGGTAGCTCCCCAACTCAGTGGGAGATGCTTCTAGGTCCTGTGAGATCCTTGCAGCCTGAGGATTGGCCTATGCTGAAGAAGCTATTTCCAGATTTGGTGAAGGGAGAGGGTAAAAGGTGTTAATAAGCAGCAAAGAGCTGGGAGGTCAAAGAGAATAGGTGGATCTGTTCTTACTAGAACCTGCAGTAGCTTTTCTCATCTCATTAACCAGTACCTTCTTGAGTGTCAGCACTGCTGCTCCTATTCTGCATTTCCAGTTCTTGCATCCCTTTCAGCCTAACTTTTAGGCTGTGGGCCCTAAGCCAGTCTCTGTGGTGGGGCAGTATCTCCTTGATTTTCCCACAAAAGTTAAGGGTGTCCTGGTAGATGTTAGGCATCTAAAACCCAGATATGAACTCTTACAGTCAGAATTGCAGGTAGGGTTAAAATTTCATCTGGAGAGCAGAGAAAACGTGGGAAGAACTGGATGAGTGGCAGTCTTAAGTGTCCTAACCATGATGTTAATGGTTCTTTTGTGATAGATGATGTGCACCAGTGTTTTTATTCAAGGCATGTTTTCATGGTATTCTGAAAAGCCTTATTTTAATTCAGAAATGGAACAAAAGATTCCTATAGTGTGTGCTCACAGCCTTGAAGGCCAACTGTACCCTGGGCTGCATGAAAAGTGAGGTGGCAGCGGGGTAAGAGAAGTGATTGCTCCCCTCTACTCTGCCTTTGTGAGTGCCCATCTGAAGTACTGCATCCTGGCAATACAGGAAGGACGTGGAGCTATTGGAGAGGGTCCAGAGGAGGGCCATGAAGATTATCAGAGGGCTGGAGCACCTCTACTACAAATAAAGACTGAGGGAGTTGGGTTTGTTCAGCCTGGATAAGGCTCTGAAGAGACCTCATTATAGCCTTCTAGTACCTAAAGGGAGCGTATAAACAGGAGGGGGACCAACACAGGCAGATAGTGACAGGACTAGTGAAAACAGTTTAAACTAAAAGTGGGGAGATTTAGATTAGATATTAGAAGGGATTTTCTTTTACTTAAAGGGCAGTGAGGCAGTGGAACAGAGATGTTGCCCAGAGATGCTGTGGAAGCTACGCTGGATGGGGTGTTGGGTAGCCAGATCGGGTGGGTGGCAGCACTGCCCACAGTTGAAGATTGGATCTGGACTGTCTTTAATGTCCCTTCCAACCCAACCATTCTCTGATTCTATGATTTTGAAGAACCTGAAAATTTTGGAAACTGAACCCTCTGCCCCCAAATCACTCACAGCTAAAACTTCTCCTGTCTTTAAGTAAAATCAGATATTGCCTTTTAATTGCTCTTAATATTTTTGGTTTGCCATGAAAGACTCAAGTGCAAAAGTTCTTTATACTTTATTGTATTTATTAGTCTAGGTTATAAACTATTTGTGTCATATATTGCATGTATCTACAATTTCTACCTCAGTGTGGTTACATTGGCTTGATTGCTAGTGTTACTCTTTCCCTCAAGCAACAAGATAGTGTGCAGGATGCCAATAATATTGCCTGAGACCAACTCAACTCTTTTCAAGACAGCTCTGCTCTTATGTGCTTCATTAAAGTTATTAGAATGCTTTGAGGTTGTTGCATGAAAGGAGTATTGTTATGAAAGTAAACGTGATCATTTGAATCTAGGAACTTGAATAACTTAAGGCAAAGATTGATGTCTTGAATTTTTCTCATTAAACCACAATCAAGAAAAAATCAAGAGATGTTAACTGCATGCGGTTATGCTATAAAAATAAGTACTCTAAATGATTGGAAGAGGAACAAAAAAGTAACAGAGCAATTAATCATGTTGATCTGAGAGGGTGAGCTAAAGAACTGTGAAATACCTTCTGATAATTCTTCTTTATGTTGATAGATTTTGAATTCCAAGGTTCAATATTAAAAGTGGGGACTCTTTTTTTTTTTTTTTTTTTTTCCCCCTCTTTGCCAGAGTTTCCCTATTACTCAATTCCAATGGGAAAGACTAACACTGAGTTTTTTGTTTGTTTGGAAGTGGAATATGTGGAATCATGAGACCCAAATTATAAATGCCATCATAATCGGTCCCATTGTTGAGTTTTTACATCTGAAGAGGAAAATCACTTTAAAAGGAAGTTTATCCTTATGTGGTATCTCATAGCAGCAGAAAAACAGCATCCATGCAAAGCGTTTAAATGACAGTTGACTTTCACCCCCTATTTTACAGAATAGCGATGTTAGAAATCTTTTTCTGGCTTTTAGGTACCAAAATGCTTTCATGGTGATAGCAGTACTAAAAGCTGGTGTCCTGTATTTGAAAATATGCATTTTTCCCTCAGAAGTCTTAGTTTATCATTCCAGTTTAACTCATTTATTCTATTTATAATTCCAGACAGAAGCTGTTTAACTTTTAAAAATGAATGTGTGTATAATGATACAAATAGTGTATGTTTCTGAACTGGTAGCTGTTGATAAAACTAAAGATTACCCAAAAGCAACATGCACAAACTGAACAGTATCACTGCAAATGAGTAGATTTAGATATACTGTAGGGCATACTAGATAGGAGAGCGTAGGCCAGAAGGTGTTTTTTTAATGTGGGCTCTCGTTTAGAGTCATTCTGGGTAAACTGAGTATCCCTGGTAGAATGGCAACCTACAAATATTTGCAAAAAGGCAGGAAAATCTGCCTTAGTAGATTAACAAAACTGGGATGCATAACAAAAAAATACTGTCTGTAAATGCAGACATATTTAATCATTTTTCTGATGGTGTTCTGGCAATAGTGGAAATTAACTCTTCATGTTATGATGACACTTAATACCCAGATCATTCTCATATCTCTGTTCTAATACAGCTAATTGCAGGGTAGGATTATCTAAGCTATGTATTCTTTTTCATTTTTATTTTGCTTTCAAGAAGCTGTCTCACAACCTAATTTGAAAGACCGATAAGAAGTTTACTTAAACCAGTAATTATTCACAAAAAAGAACAGAAAATGATTAAGAAATCATACAGTATTAGATAAACACATTTTTTCATTACATCATATATATTTAATTCCAAACAAAGCAAACCCTCTCTTTGCTTCAGTATTTCCATGCATACTGTATGAACAGTAGATTTCTTCATAGTCACTTTCTTTCAAACCAGAGCTTACTACATTATTTTGGGTCCACTGGGGTTACGATGAAGTGATAAAGCTTGTAGGACTTGTTATTGCCTTGACTAAAGGTGAAATGACTGCTCTGCTAAGGGACATCTCACATAGCTGCCAAGCTGTAAGGGCAGGTGGACAGTTTTACTTGCATTTGGGCCAAGGAGGGCCCATGCTGATCAGATTCAGTGAGATGACAGCAGTTTGTCACTTATTTGTAGAACTACCTATCACCAGGCTTGTGTTGGACCACTGGAAGAATCTTTTCAAATGGAGTTCAGAAGTGCTCTGTTTTAAAGCTTCATGAAAATATCTTTTCTTTTTACACGTAACTGAGAGGGGAAAAAAATATGTGACTTTTTTCTTTCTGGAGCTCTTTTGTTTTAACACAGTTGGAATTCTAAGGCATTTTCTTATGTTTTGATTTAATCCAGAACCATATAACTACTCAACTCTTCTTTCCCCCTTTTTTCCTTATTTGCATTTGGTTATGATCCCATGTGCACCGTGATTACTGTATAACTGTAGGGATAAGTTGCATAAGTAGAGATTTATTATGCTTATAATTCACTTCCACCTCACAATCAGCGTAATAATAATAATAAATACATTCAACCAATCTTACAAAAATGCAAGAGTGATATTTTAAAACAAGATACTGATGAATAATAAACTACTGAAGTTAATCCTTTACAATTTCTTTTTTCTTTCTATTTTTTTTTAATTCCTCTATGAGGGATTTTGCTCTTGTGTTGCTTGACTGTTCCATCTTTGTGGGCCCATCACCTGCTGTAACTATTAATGAGTAATAATGGGGGTTATTCTTTAAATTACCTTATGTTGATGGAAGAAGTAGCTCTTAATCAGCTATAGGTGAACTGTTGGGAAAGAACAGAATATCTCCTCTCTTCCTCTCCAATTTAATCTCAGAGAACACAATTAATCTTAGCTGACTGCCATGCAGTGATGATGCCTCTTTTTTTCCCCATGTGGTGCCATTCTGGCGTGCACATGCTGTCAGGTACAGCACAGCCTTTCATCTCTTATCCAGGGGCCTCCATGGCATGTCACATAAAGCAGCTTTTCTTTTCCACATTTAGCCAGTGCAGAGATCATCTTAGAAACAGGGTGAGTAACTTTTCTGGTTAAATTATCTCGTTTATTTAAAACCAAGATGGACACAAAGATGTTCAGAAAACAATTGCCATGCCAATGGTTGCATTAATTGCTGCTCTGAGTGCTCATGCTGTGACTCAGATGGAATCAGTTTGGATCTGTTCTAATAAATAAGTGGTTTTATTATCATAGGCCACAAGCTACTGTTTTCTTCAGAGAAAAATAAGAATATGCCTGTTTCTCTTTCCTATTTTCATTATTAAGCAATCTCTATATATTGTTTCCACATTTTTTTTTAATATAAAAAAAAAAGAGGGAGATAAAAGCAGTATATTTATTGTATTTATAACTTTACTTGGACTTTCCACTCTTGGTCTACGCAATATATCACACTGTGTTAAATCCCAGTGTGCAGCATGGTGAATATCATATTTAATTCATAAGATGCTCATTATTTTATTGTAATTGTTTTATTTCTTTGCATTTCTATGCTATGTTCAAGTACATTATGAAAATGGGTTCGTGTGATGTACAAGTATGGTGCATTTTTCTGGTATTATTTACCTCTCTGTCCCGCATATGCAATTCAAGACAGCATAATAAAATGTGTTTGATTTGCATTCGGAACTGCGTTTGGCATCACTCACTGTGTTTGCAAATAGAGATCAGCCTGAAACACTGACAAGATACAATCTGTCCTTTGGCATCACTGTCCCTGGAGAAAACTGGGAGATGAGAATTCTCGTTTAGTTCCTATGGTAAATTATCAAACTATACGTTTATTGTACTTTATAAGACAATACAGCTGGTATGTACAGAATTTGCTGCAACTGGAAGACACCCTACCAAAAGGAAGGTATATGCATATATGTATATTTTTTAATGGTGCTGTTTTTTTCTTCGCTGATGTGTGTCAGGGAAATCTCAGTGAGGAACATGTGGCTATATTTAATGTATGTTAACGACTTCAAATAAGCAATTTTAGCTAATCCCTTGATTCTTTCATAGGTGCAGTATGATAGTCTTTACTACCAGGCAGGAGACTCCAATGTTTTGTGAAGCACTTGCAAACCTTTATGAAGACTGAAGCTTTCTTTTTAACAATGTCTTACCCCACAAAACAGCAAGACAAGGTTCCCCATTTGCCATTACTATATACGCACATTGCAAGTCTATTCAGAAATGACAGCCTTTAGATGTAAAAGTGTATGAACCTACACAGCTTACACAGCTTCTAGCTCTTTTAAGATGATGACAGCACCATTCTGAGTAACTCATGCAGCTCTCCTATTAATCAATTAATTAATCTTAGCCAGTGTTAACTAATCTGAGGCTATCATCTGCCTTTCCTGAAGCTCAATAGAGCAATAACTTTGTCATTATTAAACTAGAATTGTATTTGAAACACAAACTTTGCATGAAAACTGTATTTTAGTTCTAGGCTAGAAATTTTCTATTTATTTGCCTGTGTTCCATCGGGTCATTCCTCCACATTCCATGTAGCAGTATTTAAGCCAGGCATGGATTATTAGCTGTGATACTGTTTATCTCTTAAAAGTTTGCTGGGGAAATTGTTACTTTGATAAGCAAGGTCATAACTTATTCATTACCTTATGTTGTTGATGTGTAATAAGAGGCCCATAACACTTGTATACTTTATTAAATTTAAGTCCTGACCATACATATCATGCTATTTTATATGTTTGTGAAATATTTTTTAGGCTTGAGGCATAAGGAAGGCTTAGGAAAATAGGAATACTCATATATTTAATATTTTATTGTTGTCCTATAACAATAAAAGTATCAGTATATTTTTACTTTTTTTTCATAAATATGATATTGTTTTCCAGACAGCTCTGAGATACATACATTTAATTTTGATTTTGTTAGCAGAAGACTTTCATGAAGATTTTAAGAGGATTGTTTTTGAATGGAATGTTCTCCATCTTTGTAAGGTAACAAAGGGTCAGGAAATTCTATATTAGCAAAAACAACTTGGCTGTTAGGAAGTATCAATTTACTGTTTTGAAATAGCTTTTCAGGATTAAGTGAAACTGATCCTATTTGCTTCTGTTTGTTTTCAGGACTGTTCTTGTAGGCTGTTCATGGTTTTGTATGATGTAATGTTCTATTGAATGAACCTTCATCTTGAAATAGGAAATGTTGTTACTGTTTGTAAGTTCCCCCAGCCCCTCTTTTTCATTTTTCACATTTATCTTCACATACAAGAGTAAAAAGTCACTAACTTCCTTGTCTGAGACTCTTATTATTTGACTTAGCTAATAGCAGAAGAATGTTTTCCATTTAGTTTATATTTTTTTGTCTGTACAGAATTCATTGTTGTCCCTCTTGCCTTATGTTGGACAACATCTGAAACATTCAAATACATTTATTGAGTTGCTCTGAAAATAATGCCTCCTACATGTAGAATCATAGAATCATAGAATGGCCTGGGTTGAAAAGGACCACAATGATCATTGAGTTTCAACCCCCTGCTATGTGCAGGGTCTCCAACCACCAGACCAGGCTGCCCAGAGCCACATCCAGCCTGGCCTTGAGTGCCTGCAGGGATGGGGCATCCACAGCCTCCTTGGGCAACCTGTTCCAGTGTGTCACCACCCTCTGTGTGAAGAACTTCCTGTGTGAATATCTAACCTAAACCTCCCCTGTCTCAGTTTAAAATCATTCCCCCTGGTCCTATCGCTATCTACCCTCATAAACAACTGTTCCCCTTCCTGTTTATATGCTCCCTTCAAGGACTGGAAGGCCACAATGAGGTCTCCCTGGAGGCTTCTCTTCTCCACGCTTGTGTCCATGGACAAGCATGTGTCCATGGAAACTCCAACAGCTACAAAGAGAACAATAACACTACTTGATAGAGTAAATTCTCTGCTAAGCGCTCTTTTTCAACATAGTCACCACCATTAGCAGTGCATTTTCATCAGCGATGAACAAGAGCTACATGTTGTGCATGTAAAAATCTGCACAATCAGAGGTGACCCACAGTCACCGCTGCTGGAATGCACCATCCACTGCCTCACTGTGCTGACATTCAGTGTTTTGTCTCCATCAGTGTTCAGCAAGCATCAAGGAATGTCAGTGGGTACAATTTTTTCTGCGTGGAGGAATTCATTGATACACCTTTGTTTCATACACATTTCCATGTCAGATGCTGTTTGTCAGACTGCCCCTCTGCTGCCATCTGTCACACTGCAGCAAAATGTAATGGAATACTGGTGGGAAGGTTCAACCTCTATTACTATACCAGCAGCATCTATCTCTGACATTGTGGGCCAACGTCATAAAATAGGAGGTATTGTTTTCGGATCAGCCCTCATACTGACCTAGGAATACCTGCTTGAAAACTCCCCTTATGTAGATATGCTGGGTATAGTCATTTTCTAGCCACATTCAACATTGAGACAGCCTTATAAAAGGTCCACAAGCAATTTCCTAAATTCCTGTTGAGCCAAACATTTAACATAGATCTGTGTGCATGAATGTATTTAAAAAAAAAAAAAAAAGCTTTATCTGGGAGATTTTGAAAATTTTTATTTCAAATCTGAAACAAAGAATTACATATATGTATGTTAGTTAGTTAAAACACTGTTATTCTAATAAGACATAGTAATGTTAGTGAGAAAGGCATTAAATCAGAATCATATTGAAAATACAAAAAAATAGCCTGCTGGATACTGTACAGTCTATTTTTCCTTCAACTTTTATTTCAGTTGGCACATGAAGTGCATTATCTTTCAAATTTAAAATGGCATTTAGAACTTCTTTCTGTTGAAAATACTGTGGGGAACAGACCTATCTCTAAGTGGCAAACTGGAAAGTAGTGTACATGATTCTTCACTTAGCTGGTAAGGGAAAGTCCACAAAAAGGAGGATGTTTACTAATGCTTGTTTTAGAAATTTACTGATGCTGTGCAAAATACAGTTAAAGACTTTTATCATTAAAAAGATTGTTTAATTTCAAAAACACAACTTAAGCATTGCCACCCTTTCTAATTAAATATTTAGTTGTGTAGTAAATTAGGCATGTCATGATCTCTGCAAAGTAGCTCTCCGTTTACTGCCGCATAAATGTTTTACAAGCTGCTGTATTGTTTCTAATAAATTAATAATGAAGATTTAGATTTTAACTGATTAATAATCTAATTTTGCATTTAGAATCTAATTTAGGTCTGGAGACAAAATTGAAGTAAATATCTTTGGCAGTGATCCCGATTCTCTGACAAAGTCACCAAGTGATGAGGAAAAAACAAACTGAGATAAAGGAAGTGGTTGGAACATTTAGGAGAATAAATGTTTCCGTATGAAAACAAACAAAAAAATGCTCTGTACATGACTTCTACTGTCATCTGGTCAATGGTCAGAGCAAATTTTATACAGGAAACTCCCAAGAGTCCATAAAACAATGTATGAATTTAACTAAACAGAGAAGTAATTGAGTTAAGTGTTGCTGTTTATGCCACCAAGCTTAATGCTGGTATTTTGAAATATCATAAACTTTCTGCAAAATTACATCTACTTCTGGTGCCCATAAAACAATACTAGCAAATGCTTTGGGAAACAACCAAAAGCAGATTGTGAAGTGGTCTAAGTAAGTCTTAAGGTGAGATGGAAAAAACTCAACATAGCAAAAGGAGGGTTGTGAATAGCAGTGCTGGCACAATTAGATATTGCAAAAATACAGGGATAAGCAGGCTTTTGAAAACTTTGTCAGAGTTCTAAAAAGGGTTGACATGGTGGAGGCTGACCAAGTTTGATATCAGAATAAGATACTGTGTGTATAGGAAGGAAAATTAACCACCATAAAAATGGGGGAAGTGGGGCACACCTTCCTTCTAAAACCCAAGGGGGGCTTAAAGGCTGGGCCTGTGCTTTTATGGGATCTGTGAGCTTCTTGCTTGATGCCTGCTCTAACGCTGAATGAGGTGAACAGCTCTCTTTTTGTCTAATGAGGCAGTATCTTCAACATCTAAAGCTCAGACTTGTGGTAGGACTGAAGTCAATGTTTCACAGCTTTGTCTGTTCACCGCCTGATACTGAGATGAAATTCTATGCTAAGTACAAATGGCAAATTTACTGGAGATTTTACTCCTTATATCTACTATTTTTACCTCCACATTTCTGAAGAACCTTTTTATTTATTTCATGTCAGTAGTCAATTCTGCTTCTAGTAAATAGAAGTTTATCCCAAGCATTAGAAAGCATAGAAAGATTTCAGTTTAATTTCAGGTGTGAGCATGAAACATAGAATGGAATCACAGAATGGCCTGGGTTGAAAAGGACCGTAATGATCATCTAGTTTCAGCCCCCTTGCTATGTGCAGGGTTTGTGTTTAGGAGGATTCCCCTGACAGCCCTTTTTTTTGCTATTTTTGCATTAGAACATAATTTAAAGTCAAAATTTGGTGCTCTACAATGTTCCAGTAAGAGTGGCTTGAATGGAAATACCATGGTTTATCAAGGATCAGGACCTGCCCTACTGTGTCTCCCTGTAGTAGTAGGTCTGATTTGTTGAGTGGAGAGAGGATTATTGTAATTGACGTAATTAACTTTCCTTGTGATTATCTTAGACTTGAGAATGTATTTTGCTCTTTCCCAATTATGGTTGTTTCTTTGATAGAACTAAGCATGCTGTGTGTAATAATGAAGGTGGTTTGGGAAGGACTTAATGTATATAATTGGAATCTAAGATGAGGTAGTCTTCTATCAGCAGGGGGGCAGGAAAGCTGGGCTGTATAATTGAAGTACAGTGTAATGGGATTACCTACAATTTTTAAACATTACTTTCATTAAGGAAAATAATAAGCATATTTATTAAATATAGTCTCTGCTTGGGACAATATTTGTTATTATGAAAAAGCTTTTGCAATTAAGCTCACATATAAAAAAATGTATTGAACATACTTCATCAGCTTCTGGAAAATGCTTTTGTGCATAAAATTTCACTAAAATGAAAGAGCTTTCACAGCAGAGGCATTTAGCCAGATATTAGTAGAGCTCACATCTAACATCCCCTGTAAATTTTTCTATGTGCTTTCACTTAGCCAAGGTCAAATCAAAAGAAGTCATATTCAAATATACTTAAACATCTATCTTTTAAAAGCTTTTAATGATTCTGTTTTTCATGGTTATACTTAGAAGAACTAAAGGATACATTATTTTTTTTTTTAAGGAGCATTTTCTGCTGAAGCTATAGAAGTATGATGATTTAGGATTTATGAGATGGATTTCTGAGCCAAATTTTGCAGGAGGTCAGATTCAATTCTCGTAGGAGTCCTTCCTGTCATTAAATATGTATCTGTAAAACTCTCCATAATAGCAGAAAGTATTTTCAAGCTGTATAAAGCATTTTAAATGTGATTGCGATGTTGGGGCTGTGGTATAATGTGATGTTCCCTATGGATGTTCTTTTATTTCTTTTCATTATCACTTTCGAGGATTTCTCTTCAGAAAAGCACTAAACTGTAGTGTATAGCTGGTTTTCTTAATCAAAGCTTTTACCAAAAGGAACTGCTTTCAACCAGTATTGCAAATCCTTCTAGTTTACTTCCAGGAGTTCTGCTACAGCAATGCCTTGAATATGATACTCATTGGGTCATAAAGTACAACTTTTTCTAAGCTTACATATAAATTGGGATTTCCCTATACTGTGAGGACATATGTTAAATGTTTCTTCTGTCACAATGTGCATATATTAAAAAAAGCTTTCTTTTTTGTAAGTTAAAAAAAGAAGCCTATCAAGGGTACATTAGCATATGCTAATGCTAAATAGAATCATATAGATAATGAAATGCTAAAATTGAGGCGGAAAAAAAGTGAAAAAGATAGTGCTGTTGTAATCTCATTTTTCCTTGGCCACTATCATGCCCTATATCACCTGTGGCATTCAGCAATGGGCTCACTTGCCTTACTTTTGCTGCTGCAGCATCTGTAGAAAATATTCATGTTGCCTTTCATATGTGTTGCCTTTCACATTTGACTCCAGATGGCCTTCAGCTTTTCTAGTTCTATCCTAGAATATCCAGTGTCTCACTATTCCTTCTGTTCTCTTGTGCCTTCTTTTACCTCTTGCAGACTTTTTAAATCTGAGTTTTGTTGTGAGCAACTTGTTCATCCATGCAGGCTTCTTACCACTTTATCTTAAACTCCTGTTATTGTGATAGACTGTCCTTGAGTATGGAAGAAATGATCCTTGAGTAATGACCAACACTCCTGGGACTTTATTCTGTGTGAGACTGTATCCTATAGGATTATTTCAAGTAAGTAGATCCCAAGAAAAAAGTACGTACAGGCTTGGCTTACACGTGGTGCTCATTTTCTTGTGTTTTATTGCTAGAAAAAATTCAGATCCAGTCTCCAGAATCATTTGCCATACTAAGAACTGATAGAATGGTGCCAACTCATATAAATCTGAACCAGTTGTTCTTCAGGGTACGTATAAAAATGGAAAATGTAATCTTGCATACTAAGTAAAAATGTCAACCTTTAATCACAGCTCTACCTAGATTCTCAGATGCAGAATTTATTTTTACTTCTCATTACTGTTAAATAGGATTACATTTTGTTCAATGGGATATCTCCTGGAAGCAGAAGGTGAAGAATTCCAAGGAAAAACTCAAGTCATTTATTTTATTAAGAGAAACTGTAGGACATCCAGAAAGAGGAAATATAAGGTCTAGGATATGGGACAAATGGCAAACTCTGTTGTAACTCTCCTATCTACATTAGCCTCAAGATTGTTTCTTTGCCAAGACCTCTCACGAACAGCCTTGCCTTTCTGTCAGTATGTTTGTAATTTAAGACCATTTTGCAAAAAAAAAAAAAAAAAAAAAAGCAACATCATATTCCTCCCCCTTTTCCCAGGTGGAGGGTTGATTTAATATTTTCCATCCCCGCTTTCAGCAATTTTTTCTTTATTCTGTGCCTACCAGTGTCATTCCCACACATCTCTTAAAACTTTTTCTCCCCTGAAACCTTCCTTCTTTTCATTATCCTCACATAAATTTGTCAATGTTAGACCACACAGTAAAACTTTCCTGTTTTTTCCTTCAATTCTGACTACCTGAAATAACTTCAAACTCTTTTTCTGACAACAGAGAAAATGTGTTTTTTGTGGGTTTTTTTTTTTTTCCTGTAAATGAAGAGTGTGGGGATTCTCAAGCCCATAGTTTAATGAAAAAAAGTAGTACTCTGAATACTGAAAAAAAGTCGTTTTCTGTTCCTCCCTCCCTCCCTCCCTCCCTCCCTCCCTCCCTCTCTCTCTCTCTCTCTCTCTCTCTCTCTCTCTTTCTTTCTTTCTTTCTTTCTTTCTTTCTTTCTTTCTTTCTTTCTTTCTTTCTTTCTTTCTTTTTCTTTCTTTCTCTCCCTTCCTCCCTTCCTCCCTTCCTCCCTTTCTTCCTTCCTTCCTTCCTTCCTGGTTTTGTGTAACAGACAGAATTGGGTGCTTTTTGGCCTTATAGTGTAGGCACCAATGTCTAACAGGCTGCTGGGTCTGAGGAGTTTGAATGGGTGATACAAAAGAAAATGATATGTCATTAGTAATCAGTGATGAGAAAATTCACTCACTGTTTAATTTATTTTCTTTCTAAGACTAAAGATGGCAGAGAGCTAGAATTGAATGAGGAGCTGTCGAGAGAGAAGAGAACAGAGGATCAAATTCACTTGATTGCTTATTTAGACGTGGAGTTTGGCTCATAGATTTTCCTTCTTCAGTATGAGAAGGCATTACGTTCAGAGATGTAAAACATGATTGGCTACCTAGTCATCCTTGTTTTGGAAAAAAATTGTGTTTAGATTGTGAGAAGTAGGTTGCATGGTCAAATACTTTGTTTACAGATAATATTCCCAACTCCTGTGAAAGCTAAATTACAATGAGTAAATTGAAAGCCAGAAGATAGGAATAGGAATACTGAGTTCAATTTTGGTATCATGCCAGCTAAATGCAATTAAATTGATTAGAATGTAAGAAGAAGACACACAAAGTTTGGTATAGATGAGAACTAAAAGAACAGGAAAGGACAAATCGTACCAGGGAAATTATACAGAAAGAGGTAAGAAACAGTAAGAATGCTGGAGCATGAATGAACCGTAGAAGTGGGAAAGGCAGGCAGTCACTAAGGGAAACTGGAAATCAATATGATGGGATAGAAATGCATGAATAAAAATAAGCTATGAATAAAGAAGATATTCTGTAAATCCCCTTAGAATTATAATGTAGAAGATGAGTAGTAACCTTAGCAAAAGATCAGCAAAATGAAGGGATCAGAACCCCTGACCTAGGAAAAGCCACATGAGCTGAAAGTGAGGGCAAAGTGAGATGCTGAGAGTGCACAGCAGGATGCTAGTTTGTGGACCCACCATAACCAATTTCAGATAAAGAACCTGACAGTTCTTGCCTTAGAATGGTTTCTTCTTTTTATTTTTGTTATATATTATGACATTAGTATACTTTTTTTTTTCTTTTTCCCCAAATGCTTCTTTTCCCAAGTATTCCCAAGGAGAAAAATATACTTCTGTAAAATTACAAGAAATTAGAAGTCATTTTCTTAAGTTAGATATTAAAAAACAAAACAAAACAAACAAAGAAAAAAAACCCACTACAATTAAATAGTACTTAATCACATATCACAGAATCTGAATCCCCAGTTAGTGAAGGAATTTTCAATGGTTATATTATTTTCTTGATTGTTCCCCTTTGCCCTTGATTTTCTGAGTAGATTTTTCAAGTGCTTTGGGCTACATTTACTCATCATTTAATGAAATGTGTGTCAGAGAGGATAAATGGTCATCTTATGAATCCAGAATATGAGCCTTGAGCTGAGCCTGTCCCAAAAGTTGTGTCTGGATAGGTAACTATTCATTTAGCCTGGGCTATTAAAGTACATAGCAGACCTTTAGAAAGGTACAACCCTAAGCTCCTAAGAGATACTGGCATTCCTTTGTCAGAGGAGGTTGCTAGCTTGGGGGCAGATCATTGATGGTTAGTTATTTTACAGCTTATTTATCACTGGAGACTAAGTGATTAAAAAAGCAGCTACACTTTCCGCATGAACATTTAACAGAATTGCAAGGTGCTTGGTAAGCTAAGTTATAATGACTGTAAATTGCCGTGTGTTTCAGCTAGCTCCATTTTCTGATTTGCAAGCATCTTCAGCAAACCACTTTCCTATTAGAAAATATCTCCTGATAATAGTTTTGATTTATTTTCTTATAGTCATTATTTTTAATATTTTAAATTATTTCATTCATGCTTCTGCTCTGTTGTTGGAAGCATTTTTGAACAACATCATGCCACAGTTGCTGTGAGACACTCTGCAATTCACAAAATTCTTCTTCATTTTGTCTTGGAACAAATGTACACTTTATTTATTTATTTATTTTGTCATTTGACAGATGGGATTGCTCCTGAGCCAGCTGAGTTGAGTAGCAGGATGCCATGTAAGCAAGTAGCAGAATAGTGCATGCTTATACACGCCTATGAGTGGAGTCAGTTGGTAAGGACAAACCAGTCCAAATCTGGTGTGCTTGATAATTGCTGGCTCCAATGGTGCCTGTTAACAAGACTTCTATGCACAACATATGAAGTAAGAAGTTATTCCAGTTGTCTTCCTGGTAACAAGATGTTATCAATGTGTACAGAGGGAATCATAACTTCCTCTGTACTCAGCACTGGTGATGCTGCACCTCGACTAATGTGTTCAGTTCTGGACCCCTCGCTACAAGAAAGACATTGAGGCCCTGGAACGTGTCCAGAGAAGGGCAACAAAGGCACACAAGTCTTATGGGAAGTGGCTGAGGGAACTGGGATTGTTCAGTCTGAAGAAGAGGAGGCTCAGGGGAGACCTTATTGCTCTCTACAACTGAAAGGAGGTTGTGGTGAGGTGGGGGTCAGCCTATTCTCCCAATTAACAGCAATACGATGAGAAGGAATGGCCTCAAGTTGCATCAGAGGAGGTTCAGGTTGGATATTAAGAAAAATTAATTCTCTAAAAGAGTGGTGAAGCCTTGCAACAGGCTGCCCAGGGAGGTGGTGGAGTCACTGTCCCTGGAAGTGTTTAATGTGGAGATATGGTACTTAGAGGCATGATTAGTGGGCCTGGTGGAGATACGCTGATGGTTGGACTAGCTAATCTTATTGGTCTTTTCCAACCTTAATGATTCTATCATTCTAAGTTTCTGCAGTGTTGCACATAGAATAATGACTGCCTAGCTGTATTTTCTTCAGTAACAATTTGATCATCCCACTCAGTCTCCCAATTCTGATCTTAGGGGACTGGGGTAGTAACTTTGCAAAATTCCCCTAACAGCCTTAGCTTGTAGCTTTAAAATTGAACAAAAGTCTTGAGCATTTGCTTTTTATGTTATTATACAGAAACACGGAAGTAGTGATTTTTCAGGAAGACACTCATGTCTTTTAAAAAAATGCTTTGCATTACAAAAGTGAGAACCAAAAAATTCAACTCCTACTGGAGCTGAACAGGCTAAGTGAGACTGAATAGCTATACTCTGTTGTGTTTGGAAAAGGAGCTGGTATGTGTGGTTCCAACTTTTTGTTTGAGTTCTTGTGCAGTGGCAACCCACTCTATAAACATTGTTTGAAGAATCTTTTTCCAGAACTGCTTTGTGACTGCGTGAACCTTTCTGTATATTTCTCTTTTGCTAATTCTCTCTGTGTCTCTCCCTCCATGGTGCACAGTAATTTTTTACTGAATTATTGTAGAAATTTACTGAGGTTGTCCAAAGGCTTTTTTTTTTCTTTTCTTAAAAATTTGGCACTTATTATGCATAGCAGGGATTTTATTTATGCAGATAATAGAATGATCTTCATACAGTCTTGATAAAAGAAGGATCTTGAAACAGACTACAAATACAGTAAATACTGCAGTCTTATTGTGACTAAAGAAGGTTCAATAAGGAAGGCCTGGTATCAAGCTGTTTCTCCTAATTGCTAATAAAGGAAGCATTATCACCAATACCAAATCAGAAGCACAGATTACTATAAATACACAGTTAAGTTGCATGCTGAAGTTGTGTTTGTTTGTTTGGTTTTTTTCCCAATAAACATGTGATACTTCAAATATGTTTAAGATAACATACGTTGAAGATAGCTCTCTTTAATGTGTAGGCATATTTTATATAAACCAATGCACAGAGGTTAAAAAATAAAAATATAAAAAAAAAAATCCATGAGATGATCCAGAAATGGAAAGTAAGAAGATGTGTTTGTACTGTCACCATTCATATTTCATCTTTGCTTCTGCAGCACTGATAATAGGTGATTAGTCAGTCATTTTAGGATGTCTTCTGTCCTGAATGCTCAAAACTTCACATTCATGTTTAGATTTCTATTTTTTCAAAAAAACCCAACAACCTAATGTATTTCTGTCATCATATTATATATTACAGTAGTATCTATTTCATTCAATTTCATTATATGTAATTATAGAATCAATAAAATTATATAGATAGAACTTAAATTAATGGGACAGAATAAATCTAGATTTGTAAACAAGACAAAATCTAAAACCATTTGATACAATGATACTATTTAGCAGGAAATACTATGACATGGATTGCTTACAAGAAAATGCAGACTTAAAAAAAGTATATATATCAAGACAAATATCTGGATGTCATTCAGGTTCTCTCTTCATTCAAGTTTATTACTAAATTCGGGTTGTTTAGTCAAATCTTTAGGGGAAAACAAATAAAGAACTACACTTAGTATGAGCCTTACCATTCTTAGTGAATATAATCTGAGAAATTGTCAGCATGCAATGATTTAAGTACTCATCAATATGAAATGGCAGATCCCACATGCTAAAAATCTCATTCTGTGTCAAAAGCAGGTTAGGCTAAAAGCACTAAGGATATCTGACAATATTAGTTGCACTAAATTATTACATACGTAGATATTCCTATATGATCTGTATAATCAATCTTTGTGAGATGCACGTTCTTCAGGTTGTCCTGCAGTCTGTCATTGTGTGCTGGGGGTCCTCGTGGTCAGTTGGATAGCTGTATGACTGTGGGTATAAGTGATGACAAACAAAATGTGTATGAGATTAAAAACACCTTCTGGTCATAAATACCCATACTTTATACATATTGAACCGGTTATGTTTAATTATTACATTGTCACAGCAGAAAAATGTTGCATACATGCACTGGTTTGGTGAGGTTGGTGTAGCCATAGATAGTCACATAGCCTTGGGCATGGATTCACTTCACCCAGGCTTGAGATAGTAGCACAGTCACATTGCCTCCCTGTGATCGGTGCGGAAGGGTACAGTGAGGTGTGATCCATGTTTTACATATGCTGAGCTGCTCTCTGGAAATGCTTTATGCACCATATGGGGAGACAAAGTTGACTTGGCTGTTGTAGGCAATTAAAATTAACTGCAATCAGTCCAGGTCCTCTGCACATCTACTCCTCTAATCTCATTTCTGTTCCTCCCTCACAAAGATGAGACTTCTATAGGGAACACTGTGCTCCTTTGTGGCACTTGGCATAATACTTGCTGGATAAACTTCCACCTTTCATGAATGTTTCCTTCCTGAAGCCTTCCATAAAGCCTTCTTCTAAGTATGACTGTTCCTAGCATGCATGTGGTAGTAGATCTTTGTGGTGAATAATGGGAACAATTTTGTGAATTCTGGACTTCCTGGGGAGCAAGCTTTATGTCTGTAGTTTTCTCACTGCCTATTGCAATTTTCTTAAAATTAAGCAAAGGGAAAAGCCAGGAAGTGGTTGACAGAAAGTTAAAATCTCAATAGAATAACAGAATCGTTAAGATTGGAAAAGACCTCTAAGGTCCAACTTTCATCCCACCCCATGCCCACTAAACCACATCCCTCAGTGCCACACCTCCATGTTTCATGAACACTTCCAGGGACTGTGACTCCACTTGGGCAGCCTGTGCCAATGCCTCACCACTCTTTCTGAGAAGAAATGTTTCCTAATATCCAACCTGAACCTCCTAGTTAACAGTAGTAGAAAGTGCACATAGACATTCTGAATATGATGCTACATTTTCTTTAGTATTCATAGTATGTAAATTAAGAAAAATATATATTTTCAAATCTTAGAGTTGCCGACCTCAGTGACTGTATTCAGTGCTACTTCAGCAGTCCAGAAATAGGAATCATAATTAGTAGTGAGTGAGGTGTCTGTGTTTAATGCAGAATTTATTTCACATCTTACCCTGTTGTATTTGACTGAACTATTGATTTTAATTGTATCTGTCAGAATTTAGCTGCTCATCCACACGTGTGATATACCTTAATCATTTGTAGGCAGGCACATGCTTCTCTAAGAGTCATTTCCTGGGTAGATGATACACAGCAGTTCCCTGGAGACCTTATATGCATATCACAAAAGCCAGCACAAATAGCAGGCTTGCTAATACCAAACCAACTGATTAATATTAATTCTATATTCCATTTCTGTCAAAGATTTTGGAATCAATGAGTTTATTTAAAACATGTATATATTTAAAAACTATAATGTGATTATTAAATAAAAGTAATGCTTTAATGCATACAGAGCTTAAGTCAGCCTTGGATCTCAAATTCTTGAATGTTCCATAGGACCAACAGCTGTGCATTTATAAGGGATAATGCTTAATTCTGCTATATTCTGAATTTGTCCTATTATGTGTCAGTTACTGAATCCAAGACCTCTGGATGGCTAATAACTGACAAGAAAGCTCAAAGTACACACTGCTATCTTAGAGATCATGAAGGGCTTCTTAACAATTATGCGGGCATACAGAATGGAGATGAAACTTTTAGCATAAGTCTGGACTTGTTAACAGTTAGAGCACATATTGTATGAATGGTAATTGAATAAATATGGAAATGGCAGAGGGATGAATATAGAATATGAAGAAATGTAATTTTTGCTGTTTCTTCCTGAAGTATAAACATACTAAATTATTAAGAGAGTAATAGTGGGAGGTAGCATATAAAATGGTATCTCTAATTTGATCCATACTATTGTTAAGTGGAATATATAAAAGCGAAAAGCAGAAGTTATTAAAATTACTGTGCTGAATATACTGGAACAGTTGTTAAACTATAGATTGCTTTAGTTTAGAGTTTTTGCTTCTTTTTCTAGTACCTGTATCCCACTGTTAGATAGAAAAAAAAAGTAAGAAGACACTGCTAATGTTTTTATAAAGTACTCGCATTATGGCATCTAGAAGAACTGTTTAATTTTGCATTCTTCAAGTTAGATTCAGTCAACTGACAACCTATATTTTTCAGAGGGGGAAAATAAAATGTTTATTCTTATACTTAAGGTAATGAACATGAGGTAAGCTGTTTAGATGGTAAAACATCATCTTGATCACTGAGATATCCCCATAGTCTGTTTTGGCCTATTGGCAGACATTTTTCTGTGAACATGGAGTCTGAAGAGGGGGGGAAGTATTGATCTGCCCGAGACAAGAAAGGTCCTACAAAGGGATCTGGACAGGTTGGATCACTGGGCTAAGGTCAATGGGATGAAGTTCAACAAGGCCAAGTGCTGGGTGCTGCATTTTGGCCACAACAACCCCAGGCAGTGCTACGGGCTTGGGGCAGAGTGGCTGGAAAGTTGTGCAGAAGAAAAAGACCTGGGGGTGTCAGTTGACAGCCGGCATAACGTGAACCATCAGTGTGCCTGTCTATAGCCAAGAAGACCAACAGCATCCTGGCTTGTATCAGAAACGATGTTGCCAACAGGAGCAGGGGAGTGATAGCCCTTCTGTACTCAGCTCTGGTGAAGTGGTGAGGCTGCAGCTGGAGTACAGTGCTCAGTTTTGGGCCCCTCACTGCAAGAAAGACATCGAGGCCCTGGAGCGTGTTCAGAGAAGGGCAATGAAGCTGTGGGGAGTCTGGAGCACAAGTCTTGTGGGGAGTGGCTGAGAGAGCTGAGATTGTTTAGTCTGAAGAAGAGGAGGCTCAGGGGACCTTATCACTCTCTACAACTGCCTGAGAGAAGGTTGTGGTGAGGTGGGGAGTTGGCCTCTTCTCCCAGGTAACTGTAACAGGATGAGTGGGAATGGCCTGAAATTGTGCCAGTGGAGGTTCAGGTTGGATTCAGGTTCAGGTTTCTGCTCAGAAGAAGTGATAGTGCATTGGATCAAACAGCTCAGGAAAGCAGTGGAGCCACTGTCCCTGGAAGTATTCGAGAAACATTTAGATATTGTACTAAGGGACATGGTTTAGTGGGCAATATTGGTGGTTGGTGGATGGTTAGATTAGGTTATCTTAGAGGTCTCTTAAGGTAATTACAAACGTAATCATTCTATGATGCTATGAAATGCTTGTTCTCTTTGAAGATCTCTAAAAGCTGCCTGGTCGTGGTGCTGGGCACCCTGCTATGAGTATCCCTGCTGGTGCTGGAGTTGGACCTTGTGGGCCCTTGGATGCCTTCCAGCATTAACCATTCTGCAATCCTGCAATAGCTGCATTATAGCCTTTTCTAATTTTCACTTTTCCTTTGAAGTACTAATTTTCATGCTGAAGAATTTGTTGTAATTCTAACAGTACGTACTGACTCCACATTTCCCAATAACCTTGTGAAGAAAACTCACCTCCTTCAGCTGTGGCAAGGCAGCCTCCAGTCTTTTTGAGAGCCTACCCCTCACCCTGTCCTTTTTGCTCTATTCCTGTTTGTACCTGAGGATTTGTATTAAGTGCTATTAAAATAAATTTATTAAATTAATATTCTGGTGAGCTAATAGTGAAAGTTAACTTTCACTGCTCCCTGAAGGGGAAAGCATATCCATAATTGAGGCGTTCCCCTTGCTGATCTGTGAACCTTGCGGTGATGTATGAAAGATGTCTTGAATTATTCAATGTTCCTTGTTAGTTGTGTTTCTCCTTGGTTTCACTGCATAGCTGATGTCATTTACAGAGGTGAGGATATTTTTTCCCATTTTTTATTATGTGGATAGGGCTCAAATTTGTGCAAAATACCTCCTTTAGGATTCTTGTTGTGTCTATGATGTAACAATTACATACAGACATTTTCTTTTTGCCCACCTTGTAGGATATGAAGTGTGTGAAGAAGTTTAGAAAATGAATTTTTTTTTTGTTTTGTTAAATTTCCTACACTGACAGGGAAAGAAAAAAAAAACCCTCAAACAACTGCAATAATGCTGATACTTGCAGTTCTTAGAATAATTTGGTGCTGAGATCACAGAGAATACTTAACAGGATAAACATTCCCACTGTTTTATATAAGATGACCTCTACATACAGGTACACCTACTCTGGAATTCTATTCTATGGTTCACACTTGAGTGCACATCCATAAAAACAACCTTTCATAAAAGCCAAGTGCACATCCATACAAACCTAGAGTTTGTATTTAAAGCTCTTTCTTACATTTACCACCTTCCCCTTAGTTTGGTTAATCTTAACAGTATCTTACCAATAAAAGAAGAGAAAAATAAAGTTGCTATTAGTTACTTGATCCCTCAACTCTCTTCTAGCAGGAGCCCCAATTACTGCGGCACAGATGTGCTATCTGTAGGTGCTCTGGGACAGGCTGTAAAAACAGCCCGTTCTGGCATAAGAGCACTTCATTATATAAATGTCATGGAAAACCTGTCATTTCTGTGAATGTGATCTACTTAGATTTTTATTATTCGACTTTGAATTCCACATCCCACAGGCTAATGAATTCTCTTTCTAACTTTATATAGCTGTGTAATGTTTACATCAGAGATTACATAAAAAATGTTCGTATTTTCTCATCCTGTCAGTGAGTGTCAATACTGCTAAGGTGAACAGTAATATGGCCTCAAACTGACACTGCAACACAGAATGTACAATTAGTTTTGGAATCACTTGTCACCTTCCTTGATGATCTCATTGCAGGTCTAGTGAATGTATTTTCTTCCTTTTTCAAGGAAGGAAGATGTGCTTACATGATTAAAGGACCTTAATATAAAGAACCATGAAGGAACACTTTGTTCATCTTTCAAAAATGCAGAAAATATCCCTCTGTACACTGAGGGATTTTCACCCTTGTGGAGCTCTCAGAGCTCTCAGAGGACAAGGACAGCTGCCCCAATCTTCTGGAATACCTGGCAGTGAAGGCCAAATGTTACCATTAGAGCTGCACTGGCATCTCTCCTCAGGAAAAAAAAGAAATCATGATTGTATGAAAGCTGAGTGCTTCCCAAATGAGGAAAGAAAAAATCACAATTGCCTCTTGGTAGACAAAATATTTCATGCTGTATAGTTGAGCATATTCATCAGTTCAGACAAGACTGTTATAATTGAAAGCCTTAATTCTAGCCTTGCAAGGTCACCTTGGTCACTAATGGAGAATTGCATTGGAAGCCAAGAGACTGAGACACTATTCCCAGATTCTGTCACTGACCTGCTTTTGCAAGTTATCTCACAGTTTTCTTTACTTCTCTTTTTCATGTACATATGGATATTTTTACTGTTCACTTTCTTGAAGTTAGGAATTGTTTAGTACGGTGTGTCTGCAAGCTTGGTTTCAGCTGCTGTCTTTTCTGAAGTGTCAAACAAGAATAAAAGAGAGAGGATTCAGATGTGAAAAACTGTTTGCATTTTATATGAATGGTTGGGTAAAAATCCCAGCTATGGTTCAGAGAGAAATTCTCCTTGGGTAATGCCTCTGACTTCAGTATTAATTGAAGCTGACATTGACAGTTTGACTATTGATATTCAACTGTAAATGTCACATTTTTAAAACATTGTTCATCGTGTTATTACAGTTTTTTTTTGTCTTTGTTTTTGTTTTTTTGCTTTCCTGGTGAATTTTCTGCTCAGTTCATGGCTCCACCTGGAGTGATGATTAAATTTTATTGACATGGTAATAATATGAAGTTGACGTGAAGAGCTCTAGATGTGCCACACCTCCTGGTTCTAGTGCAAGTTATTCAACTAATGCTCTATATGTAAGGTTGAGACTTTAGAGGGACTTTTTCTTTTCCATTCTTGCATGGTAAACTAATTTATGGTACTAGAGATGTTCAGAAATTCAAGGCTTGAAAAAATTCTGTGATATTTTTGTACAGTCAGAAAAGGAATGAAGTTGTGGAGACCAAAAGCTAATAGAAAGCCCAGCACATGTTAACATATTTTTCAACCTAAGAAAATAAAATGTGAAGCTACCATTTATCCAGTAAAATGGTAATAAAGCTCAGAGCAAAAATGCAGCTGTTCCATTGTACAAATGCCTCTGCAATTCTGACTAACATACTAATAAGATTTTAATCTGTAATCCTCCTGAAAGACTGAAGGACAAATTGTTATTAAGGCTCATTCCAACTGAGTTTGCTGTATGGACCTTGCTCAGTCATTTACAGCCTCTCTTGTATGTTCTGACGTTTTATTTGATAGGACAAGGGGGAATGGTTTTCAACCAAAAGAGATTTAGATTACACGTTCGGGAAATTTTTTCCCAAACAGAGGCCATGGCACTGCTGCCCAGAGAAGCCCCATCCCTGGAAGAGTTCAAGGCCAGGTTGGATGGGCCCTGGGCAGCCTGAGCTGGTGGGAGGCAACCAGCCCACAGCAGGGGTTTGGAGCTCATTATTCTTTAGGATCCATTTCAACCCAAGCCATTCTATGGTGATTTACTGACCAGGGAAATATAATGACTGTTCTCCCCTTCAGCCATAATGTTACAGCTTCTGGTACCTTCTTGACACTGCTATTTTAAACGTTTATCCTAGAGGAAGGATGTGGCCCAGAATGTTCCAGTATTACAATTGCAGCTGAGGTCTGCCAAGCAGCTTTACAGGAGCCAGGTGCTGCTGCAAATGAAGGACTGTCTATATTACAGGCTATTTTCATAAAAGTTGAAGATATATTCAAAATTTTTCCTCAAAGTCCTGAGGCTGAAAGTAGCATACTACTTCTATAATGGAAATACAAAAAAATAATTTGAAAAGAAGTTATGATTTTCTTCTCTAGACCTTTTTATTTATCATTTTATGAGGCCCTGTTTCAAGCTACAGTAAACTTTTTTCAATGAAAGATTATTGTGTATTCTATTAACACAGGCTTATAGGTATTTCAGAGCAAGCATATTTGATTCCAGCTCTTCTTTTATCCACTCTCCTTGTCAGAAGAGTATCTTGAAATTAGTGGTTTTTGATTGTGATTTATAGTGTTGTTTTTTTTTAATCAAATAACGTGGTTCAAAGATATCTATTGTGATAATTAGCATCGTCTTGCTTTTGTAAAGCAAATCTCTTAACCTTAGGTCTCCTGCACTTTCTGTTTTACTCCTCCAGCAGCAGTGGGGCATAAAGGAGCTCTGGCATTCCTTCCCACTTCTTACACTTTCTGTCTTAATGTATACATATGAATGTACTTGAAAACTTCTGACTAAGTGGACATAGGTCGCTCAGTACAGAAAATGAGAAAAAGACTTGCAGTGGTAAGAACTGTACCATATTAACCACAGACTCTTGTAAACAAGTGAAAGGGGTGAGGCAGGAGAAACAAGATCTGAATGCTTAGAGATGGCATTTCAGTTCAAATTCAAAGGTCTATGTAGGATTTCTTTGTTAGGAGATTGACGTACTTAGGAAATCAAAGGAACTTTGAAGCGTGATTTGACATGAAGAGCAATGTGTTAATATTCTGATTTCATAAAGCACCAAAATGTCAGCTATCAAAATGGTGTTGATTATATTTCACAGCTGCTTATGCTGTTTCCAATGAAAAGAGTTTGGGGAAATTATTCCAAAGGGTGAAACTCTGCTTTAGTACCTTTTGAAACATTTTAAACCATTACAAACACAAGGGTTGTCAAGAATAAAAACATATAGGTTGTGAATAATGTTTGAGTTAGAGATAGATGGATTATTTAAGTTATATTGTAATACAGATGCTTAATCATGACAGTGAGCACTATAAAAATTTCTAAAGACTAATATAACGCACTTCAGATACTCATGTAATTAAAATCTTCTGGGGATGAGGTCATTAGTCATGATCTAGAGAGAGAATTTGTGCCTTTGAAAACTCCCATGTTCTATACAGAGATCTTCATTTAGGTTGTGGTGTTCAGGACATAATGAAATCCCAGTTTGGGTACCGATAATATCAGAATAATTTCTGTCAGCTATCTGAAGAAGTGTAAGGATGACTCAAGGTTGGAGTAGCCTTCAAAGTGCCTTATCTACTGAGCATTTTCATTTCATTATCATGGTGATACATGAATTCTGACACAAAATAAAAATCAGTAACTGTATCAGCCAGCAAGTAGCTTACAGATCACAGACTTATGGGAAAGAGGGAAAAAAATAGAAAAGAACAAAAATTTTCTGTCACTGGAGGATGAAAAATGTAGCTATTGTATAAATGCAGAGTCTTAATTTTATGTTACTCAGTTAATAGTCCTTAAAATAACAGTTGTGAAAGACCAGTCATTTTATGTGGCTCTTTATACTTCTTCAGTACTTAATCTACCAATGTTTTGAAGTATCTAAGGGATAGAGTCTGGCTTATAGCATCAAATTGCTATTGTTCCAAGTTTTCTGCAATGTAATTATTAATGGAAATAAAGTATTCTTTCTATGCTCTTCAGTTGTTGGAGGAACCTATTAATATGAAACAGCATGTATGCTTCTCTCAGGTGTGACAGTATGTGTGTAACTTGGTCCAAAATTAAATTCATTTAATCAATAGATTACTTGATCTGTTGACTCCTTTTTTCCCTTCCCCTTCCCCCCCCTCCCCCCCTTTTCTCCTTTATTCACCAGTCATCTCAACAGACAGAGAATAATGAATACTCTACTATCACATACTGAAGCCAGTAGTGGCTCTAGTCACATATTCAGGCAATGATCTCACTTAGAGGTTATCAACAGTTTATACGTTAAGAGAAAGGTAGTTAGTAGATGTGAACATATGTTAGGAATAATTGTGTTATTATCATATCTTCCTTTAAAGATACAGGTGAAGTCTGCAAAAGGATGTTCATTCTGTCATGGTCGGAAAGGAAGTATTGCATTCAAATGTGATTTCATTAAATGAAGATTGATTTGGGGTTACTTGATTGTCATCTTGGCTACAATCAACGGTAACATAAAATGTCGGGTGAAACTGCAATAAAAGTGTGAGTTATACAAAAACTCTGAAGAAATTTTGAAAAATGTGATCAAGATTTCAGAAATTTTACTGACTTCAGAAAATGTTGTCTTGAGTCCTATGGAAGTAGAAGGGCAGGGCCTGAAAAGTGCAGACAAGAATTTCTGCCTGGGGTCTGAGGAAGGGAGAGCGAGAGGACAAATCCCAAGAGCATCCACATGACATACCCCACATGACATACCCTGTTACCGGAGGCTCTTCTGCCTTTTTCTCAATGTGTCTGTTGCTTTTTTTTTTTTTTTTTTTTTTTTTTCTTGGAAAAGTAAGGAAGGATGATGGTTAGCATTTTTTGTTTCATATATCTCTATCCTTCCAATTCATGCTCTCTTTTTATTGATTAATTTTCTCCTAAATTAGACAGATATTAGCATGTTAAGCCTAGCTGGACTTTGTCTACATTTATTTCCTCTTCCAGTATTCATTAAAATCTTGTACGAACTGGTTTCCAGTTAGCATTAGAAGTTGAATTTATTACTTTCCTTATTAGATAGGAGTTTCTCTTTTCCTGTCCTTCTGCCTCATCTCTTCTTCTGTCCTTAGTTATTTTCATTTCACTTGGCAACTGAAATTTCTGGTGACATTAACCTGCATAAAGGTGATTTGCGCTACTAAAACTTTGGCACATTCTGCTTCAGCAGGGACTCAGAAGCTCACTAAGGAATATATCAGTTCTTTTTGCAAAACCTTCTGGGTAAACGAATGACCTGAACACAATTTGGTGGCTGTAAAACACGAGCAGACAAACTGCTTCAGAGGTGGTGAAATATAATTGGCAGGATTTAGGTGTTCAGACATCAATCTCTTGTGCATTTTAGATACCTGAGAGAATATAAGACATCTGCATGAGGTGGCAAATATGACACAGGACTTTCAGAAACTGAGCTTTTCTGGAATGATGGCTGTCGTCCTGGCAGGATGCCCTGGGGCATCTAAACTGTTATTGGACTCATTCATGCAGGCAGCTGAATTCCATCCCAGATCCTTTATTTTACGTTCTTAGCATGCTGTAGCAAACACTTTGATGTACAGTCTTATCTGCAGCTTTTTTCAGTGTTGTGCACCAAAACCTGCAGAACAGGGAAATGTTCTCTTGTGTTCTGCCATCATCTCCCCATGCACCTCGCAGCTGGGATTATCTTGAAATGTCTTTTTTCTTAAGTATGATTTCTGTGTCTTTATGACACATATACATTGTCTGAGCCATTGCCAGGGAAGCTTTTAAAGATGTTTAATCAAAAGTAATTTGACTGTTTTATACACATCTTGTATATATGGAGTTAGGTGTACTGAGCATCAGTGTCTGTCTGGCTTTCCAGCTAATTATGAACTTACATGGTGACACCTATTTTTGAAAATAAGTGATATGATGGTTCCCCAATTCTTTTATAAACCCTCTGAAGTCTTTCTTGTTAATCCTCTCATTGGAAGAGTGGGAAACTGAAATATTCAGCAGTTTCGTTTTAAGAAAATAATAGAATCATAAAATGGCTTAGATTGGAAGGGATGTTAAAGATCATCGCCATCACAGGCTGCTCAGGACCTCATTCAACCTGGCCTTGAACACCTCCAGGGATGGGGCATCCACAACCTCTCTGGGCAGCCTGCATGAGGTTGTTCCAGATATGTGTGTATTTTGTACCAAAATGCACATTTGAATTTTTTGTGTAAACAAATTGTTTCCTAATCATGAAGTATGATGGTCCCTCCCAGCTCAAACGATTCTATGATTCGATGAAAACTTGTCTCTCAAATCATACTCAAATCAAAAGTAACTGTGTGATAGTAGTAAGAACATCTGATTAGTGACAAATGTACTACTGCAGACAATTCTTTCTGTTTCCAGTGTGTTTGCAGAGGGAGAAGAGAGGGAAAATTCAGAAAGTGTTTTCACAATTGCAGTTTTGCAAGCTATGCTTCAGGCATTATTTTTCTATTATTGTTTTGGTGTGGAGAGAGATGTGTGTCCTTGCATGGAGTCAGACTTGCACGATTGATTTTAAAAATAAATAAATAAGCAAACCTAGTTCAGCTCATCTAGCACAATTCATAGCCCTCTGGCATTTAATTAAGTGGCTCTGCAAACTGTATACAGGAAGCTTTTTATTTTTTCTGTGCTTTTCACAGTTTTTTTACAAGGCTACTACATTTCTATTGGCCAGATTGAATATGTGTCAACAGAATTGTTTCTCATGCTGCATGATTGCACTGGTGCTGTGATCCACTTTTGGTGACTCTAAAATTGAAAACAGTAACACTAGCGTGATAGAAGAGGAACAGCACAGGGTGCACAACTGAGTACAAATACCCTATAGCCTATCTCATATATGAGAGTTAGCTGTTAATAACGGGCTTGGAATCTCTCTGAGGCTGTTGCGTAGTTCAGATAAAAACAGCCAATCTGTGGCAAGTGCATGACAATATCAGTTTATTATGCTGTTAAGAATATCAGATTCTATAAGTTACAGTAGAATTTAGGCATGCATAAGTTTTCATGGGATAGTTAAAGTATAGAATACTATTGCATACAGGAAACAAAAAGTGCTTCATAAGACTTTGAAAACAGAGTTGTAAGGGAAACATTTTTTTTTTTAGTTGTGGTTTTTGTTTGTTTGCTTGTTTGTTTAAGTAAGAGAGCAGTTTTCAGAAGACTAGTGTTCAAAATGAACTTTCTAGCAGTGAGTAATTCAAACTTGATAAATCACAGAGGAAGCGTACCTAGTGTAAAGGCAGCATCTCATGAAGCTTTGCGCCCACGTTATCAAAAAAGGTGCTCTTTGGATGGACAGAAAGGAAAGACCCAAGCATCAAGCCAGCTCAAGTGGCCATCTCTTCTTACTATTTTTAAATGGAGACAAAGTTTGGAAGAGCGCTTACTGAAGAAACACAAAACTCGATTGAATTGTTTTCAGGTAATGTGTCAATTAAAGTTGGTTGCTGTCAGTATCTATTATGATTAAACATTGTCAGTTGCATGTGGTTGTGCTTAAGAGAAGTTTGATATCTGTGTCCTGTATCATTCCTGATGCTATCTGAAGTAGATGCAGGTCTCATATAGTAGGTTTTGCTGAAAATCATGGAGTCTACTTTGAAGTATCTCAGTTGCGAGTTCTGAAGTAAGGGATTTGGAATAAACATTTGGAATACAAATATGACTATATTAATTTTATGGTGCATATCATAAATGTTACACAGTATTACATTTCAAAGACTACAGATGAAGTCTTTTTCACTCTGTATTGAATTATTTCTTTTGCATATTTAATTAAAAGCAAATTGGGAAAAAAAACAATTATTATAGACATAGTTAATTATGAAAGAACACGGAGAGTAACGGCAATATTTAGAAGTGTGTGCAAATTCTTACCACATTTTCACTTCAAAGCTTTGAGTCTCAAACTAAACTGCATGAAATAAATGCGTATTGGGAAAAGGTAAAATGGTAGCTCACTATAACACAGTAAGAAATTGCTTAAACTCAAATTCTTCTGCTGACTTACGAGCAAGGAGAATTTCAAAATGTAAATTATTATGAGTGGTGTCATAGATGACTGTAAAAGACAGTATGTATAATGCTATGAATATCTGCTTTTAGTATATTGGTGTGAACTTCATTTCTCCTTTTATGACACTTCTCATATGTAACAAATTTATTCTTTTCAGTGCTGTTACTCATAAATGAAATATGATTTGTGAATACAATAGTATCTTGTTCAAAGTTAATCTTCAAACAAAAATCATTTTAATAACTGTGCAAAAGAGTATAAAATGTTTTTTAGCAAGGAATGGATTATATTATAGTTCCGGTAGCAGTTCTTGAATGATAACACTGAGTGGGTCATAACAATCATTTGCAATTCCATTCTTTTCAGAAGCTTCTGTGATTAGAATTAAATGCAATGTAGACTCTAATAAAGGATTATTTTTAAAGATTCTTGTTCTGTTCATATTTAGGATAATCACTTACAGAATTAACTGCCTTGTACTCCTTTGTTAAGCAGCAAAATCAAAAAAACTCTAGATAGTGCTTTTTTTTTCTCCTCTTCTTGCTCTTCTCTTTCTCTAACAAAAAAGAAAAAAAAATCTAGCTATGGGATATTCTAAAATCTAGTTTGTCTGCTTCTCCTTAATAAGGCAGAATTTTGTTTACATGTTTTATAGCACACGTCAAACAAGCAAATTTTGTCTTTCTGTCTTCAGCGTTCGCTAGCAGAAGCAAAAATTCTTGACAGAGGCAACAGTTCTTTGAGGATGCAACGTTGTGTAAATTTAAATTAGACTTAAATATCTTCATACTTAATTTATAAATATACTTAAATGATGTGTATACTCCAATAGAGGTAGATCTACCAGTCATCTGCTGGTCAAATTTAACAAAGAAGCCTTATGATGCTGTATGAGTTTTCATGTTACAGTAGGTAGATGAGATTTGCAGAATTGCTGTATTAGCTTGGCATTAACTTCTGTGTTAGGTGGTTGAGACTTATGAGGAGGGAAAAAGGAAAATAGATCGTGTTCATATGTTGCCTAATTAGAGTTTGGGATGAAAAGTCTCAGAATTAAGTTTATTAAGTGATTATTAAATGCAGTTGTAGGTAGTGAACACAGACTGAATGATGAATTGCAAAAAGATCTTAAAAGACAGAGATAAAATGGCTAATGAAATTTAGTATGAATGATTGTACAGCATATGATAGTGGAAAGTGGACAAGAATTTTAACATTATGGGCCTGGGTACATAGGACAGAGATCTCAGAGTACATTCGTTTCCAGATACGTAGTGCCAAAATAAACAAACAAACCAAAAATACAACCCACTGCCAGCAACAGCCCCAAAATATTCTCTTATGTTAGGAATTATTAAGAAAAGAATAAAGTGCAAAACAGAGGCCAAAAGAATCAAAAATGAGAAGAGCCTCATTCAGAAGCTTTAGAGATCCTCATTAAGAATCTTTAGAGATCATAGAAGGGAAAGTGTAGCATGGTAGACAGTGTAACTTAGGGTCTCCTTTTCAATTACAGAAAGGACATGAGTCAAGGAAAGCTGTAATCCATTACATATACACTTGTATACAATGAGGATTTTTGTTTTTGTTGTTCCCTGTGGGCCATGGAGTTGGCTCTGGGCCCACTTGTGTCCCTGGCTACCTCCATCTGGTACGGTGTCCTGCCACTTGGCATCTAGACAGGACAGTGGGGTATGGAACTTAAGCAAGTGGGACACAAGGCAGAACATGTGTTTCTGAGGCAGTGAAGATATAGATGATATGGATATCATGTTTCCTTGTATAATGGTGTATGGAGGTAAACAGGGGACATTTGCAGCAGAAAATAGAAAAGAATCTCCTCTGAGACAGCCAGGAGTTAGCCTTTCATGGAGTAACCTTGAGAAAAAGAGAAATAGGATTGAGGAAGAGAGGTGGGGAGTTGATGGATATCACTTCTCAGAGCACAAGATGGGGAGATGCAGTACATGGTCCATCTTGAGGATGGTGCACATATCATGAGGACCACATATCCCAGCAACCTATTGTGCAGGTCTCTAAACTTAATTAGAGCTGCTGGAGAGGGACTGGTGACACCTGGATGGTACAGCTATGCCATGCAGATAAGATTAGGGTGCCAGGTGGTGGAAGTGAATGGATTAAACACTACCTGGATGATTATGGGTAGGTATTCCCATGCTACACGAAGTGGAAGAAGGATTTCATTGGAGATGTTTGAGGTGGTGCTGATTTTGGTGAAAAAATGCAGTTGTGACTTTCCATTCTACTTTCTGCACCTACAGCAGAGTTTGAGATAAGGTCCGAGTGCAGGTGTTGGAACACCTAGCCATAGAAACTGAGTTAGAATTGTCACACCTAACTACTGTGGGAAAAAGGGCATTATAGGAAAGAAGCACTTGGTCCAACCAGAACTTAATTTTTTATGTGCTTACATTTGATTTAGAGATGGCATATTTGACAAATTATTTTTTAGAGACCTTGCTTTCATCATGACTTACAGCATCTGAGAATGGACAATTAGGTTTACACCAGTTTAAATAAAGTTTGATCAAAAAACATAATTATATTTAGTTTGCAGTATTTGTAGTATGCTTTAAGAGCTTTTAAAAAGCAAAACCAAGGGGAAAAAAATAAAAAATGTGTCAGGTAAAAAAAGAAACCATCATACATAAGCATATTCATCGTGCCTTCCAGTACATATGCAGATTAGTCTTTTTTGAAGAGTTCTTCTTAAGATTTGTTGGAAGTATGAACATATAAAGGGAGGTGATTTTTTTTTTTTCTTTGGAATGTTGATTATAGAGCATTGGATCAATTTTTCTTCTCAGAGCAAACTTCAGTCTGCTTCATTAGGATTTGGACTGCTATTTTCAACTGCTTGCCATACTTTGTAAACTTATTTTAGAACCAGGGACTCATAAAATAGCCTTTCTGGTTCCTTTTCCTTTCTTTTTTTTTACCCTCTAAGAGAAATAACTGTTACTAACAGTCAATAATACTGCTTCTAATTGAGCGTCATAATGACTTTGGGACTCTTTTCACCTTATTTCCATAGGCCCTTATTACTTCAAAGTCTGATTCTTCTGAATTAAGATTCATGCAGAGTCCTTCATTGACTAACTGAGATCTCTCTTGAACCTCTTCACTGGTGAACTGAGGTTTTATTGTTACATGTGCCATCATGGTAGCAGCAAATTTGAATTAGAAACCATAGATGCTGTACATATGTCATAATTTTTAGTCTTTAGCTCTCCTGGGAGGACAGTATTCAGAAGAGAGAAGTTTAGGTGTTTAGCCTCAATTTAAGCTGACTACTGTCCATGCAAATTTTGCAAGTTGTAATTTTTACGAGAGAAAATAATTAAGCATGTTCCTTTTCATGCAACATGCACATGGTTACATACAATATGACGTTCCAGCAGTTGAGTGCAAACTATCTATGTTGTTTTGAGGCTACCCCATTTTAGTTAGTAGGTCTTTATTTCAAGTTTTTGAATGCCAGTGTCCCTTTACAGAACTAAATGGAATAAAAATGTATTCAATATCTCTGTGTAATTTTACTCTAATTAGATAAGCAAAGTAAATGACTACGTATAATTTTCTAAAGTAAAAGTCTTAAATGGATTCAGCAAACCTTGTGGGAAGAAATGCATTTCTCTCTGCCTTTGTCTTCATCTTTCCTTCTAGTTTTGTCTTTTGAAGTGCCAAAATAGGGAATTTAAAAAGATGAAACAGAGACAATAAAAGCATGTTTCTTTTGTTTCACACATACAAAGCAGTTTTATTCTGGAGGTAGAAACTGCAGCTCCCTTAATAACTGGGCTTACACTACTACAATTGAGGTGACTTTTTTTATAGAGCTGTCTGTACAACTACCACAGTAAATGCATGTAGATCAAAATTAGAAGAGATCCGGTCTACTACCATTACAACTGAAGGATTTTATAATCATAGCTAGCATGCACCAATTTATTTTCTAAATATGTTATATTCCCGGACTATGCCACATACAAGTTGATGGTGAACTTTTCTTGTGCTAGAAAACAATAGATCAAAGATAAGAACTTGTAGGTGTGTCCTTATCCTTGCAAGAGTTCTGCTCAAGAGATGAAAAGGGGCAAGGCCAACATTTCATCTCCTGAAGCCTCCCTATGGTGTTTGACTGCAGTCTGGCTTGTACAAAACAAATTTAATTTTTTTTAATTACTAGGTTTAATAAAATCAAAAACATTCCCAGACTGGAAAGTATGATTATAATTTTACACGAGCTTGGGAACATCAATAAGGAGTAGATGGGACTGCTGTGGATTGAATTGGAAGCCATCTTTTAGAATCCTGTCACCCTTGTAGATAAGCGCCACATAAAATGTAGCTTTAATATTTGAAACTTAGAATTGTTGCAGCTCAAAGTTTTTATTAAGGGAGTTGGAGCATAAAAGAGTTTATGGATGCATTTCATAATTATTGTCTTTGTTTTGAAAGTAAAATTAGCCTGCAAAACACTGGAAAGAGGTTGTCACAGTTTTATAGTCCATGCTTTTTTTCTAAAATCTTTGTCTTTCTAAACATCCCAGTGTAGCATGAACTGTGGCAAAAGCAAACTGTGACACATGTGATAGTGAACACAGAAGGTGTGTTTAGAAATACCGATTGAGAAGTTCATCCAACAAAGGATGACAAAAGAGACCAGAGAGCTGATAGAATCATTAAGGTTGGAAAAGACCTCAAAGATCATTTAGTCCAACCATCCGCCAACTTGCCCACTAATACATGTCCCCAGGTACCACATCTACATGTTTCTTGTACACCTCCAGGAATGGTGACTCCACCACCTCCCTGGGCAGCCTGTGCCAATGCCTCACCACTCTTTCTGAGAACAAATCCTTCCTAATACCCAACCTGAATATTCTAGAGTCTCTAAGGTAGAAAGCATTCACTCTACTGTTTTTTATTTCCCTTTCTTCTGAGATTCAGAGTTATCTGTTTCATTCCAATACTAAAACTCTAGATAAAACCTTGAAAACCATGAAACACAATTCTTTGTAGTAATCTCTAATACCAAGTAGGATTTGGGAACAAGATCATGGAGATGGATATGGCTGTCTTTCCTCACATAGAGCTGCTGTGGAGTTGTTCACATCACTTCCCTTATTTGAGCTGATTACCACAGGGAAGAAAATGTGTTCACGTGACAGTGTGGACACGAGCAGTGCTGCAGTGATGATACACATGTATAGGAAACCTAGATATTGCCTGACTCGTGAATAAAAGAATTTTTTAATATTCTCCTTTAAAAAAATTGAGGGAGTAGGAAGCAAGTTTTTATGCTGTATTCACTTGAATTTGCATGCTCTACTACAGTTCTGATAATTCAGATCAATTTTAAAATGTTTTATTTAATGTAGCCAGGCTAAATTAACAGCAGTATATATGTGAACATACTGCAGCAGAATTCTAGGTAAAAACTAGTATTTCATGATGAGGGTGAGTGCATATATTTTGGAGGTGAGAATGATGCCTTTGGATGCAAACGTGGTAATTCTGATCATTATTATTATTTTTTCCCTGAATCTTCAATAATCACTGCAACTAAAAGCACAGATGCTGCACACAGAGGAAAGTGTGTATTGTTGGGAAGATAATGGGGCTGATAAAGCTGCAGTACTTTATCCTTCGGATTCCTAAGACAATCCATTGTGTGAGAAACAGGGAACAAACCATGTGCCATCTTGTGGCTTCTGTAGCCACTGCAGTTAGTTTTACAGAATGAGCATTAGCTGAAATATTGTTCATGCCTTTTTTAAAAAATTGATGAGTTGCATGTGAACATTGGCTGAGAGAAGAAATGGGAAAATGGGGCTCTTGTCAGAGAGGAACTGGGGAGAAAAATAGGAATTGGGAGTATTTTGATTTATTTTTTCTCCTGCCTGCTTTTCCACTAGATAATGTCATCCTGGAAGCAATTTGCTGTAATTGTTCTTCACTCATCTAAACGTAATGCTCTTTGCAGTGCTGAGGTTGGTTTCTGTTTGCTCATTATGCCTGTACTCCATAATTAAAACAATTAATGTGCTGGCTGCTGTGTCTTTTAGATAGAAGCTTGTAGCAGAGTATAAACAGAGGGTCACAGCTTAACTGCGTGCATCGTTTTACTTGACTGGCTTCAATATAGACAATAAAACATGTTATTTTTCTGTTGCAAGCAATGTGGTGATTATCAGGTTTTACCTGGATTATGAGGAAAGCCAATGTATAAAAAAAACAAACAAAAAAAACAAACAAAAACAAAAAACAATCAATCATTATTTTGAAGCCTTATGTCATGTTTTTATATTGAAAATCTTCCTTGTCCTTAATTCTGTGGTATAGATTGATAATTTACCTATGCAAAACTGTGAAACAATGTTTCATGAAGAATTAAAACATCCTTAGCCAGGAACACGGAGCTACAGTCAGCAAAGCACTACTGCAGTGTCACGATGGGTACTTCCAAACACAGTAGCAGAAAATGTGGCAAAGAATGTGATATTTTTGTGGGCAGGAGTAAACTGACAGATTAATGTATGTATTAAAATTCATGTCAGATGACTTTCGTACAGAGTGACATGCTGTTTCCAGGAGATGGAATGTGAAGAGACATCTTCTTTCATTGTGATACTCTCTGCAGTGGAGAGTGAATTTTGCAGAGAGCCTAGCAGTAGCAGTTTAAAAATGTAAAAGGGGATAATAGGTGTGTGGAAGGAAATTTTGCATATGCCCTTCCTGGGTTTTTGTACCATACAGCTAACGCAGAGGCTGTGGTGACAAAGACCATGACTGAAATCCAACTATGGGGTCCAAGACCAAAACAGCAGTGAGGATAGAATTATAGAATTGTTTAGGTTGGAAAAGACCTCTGAGATTATCTTAGTCCAGCCATCAACCCATCGCCACCACTAAACCATGTCACTCAGTGCCACAAATACTGCAGTTCTGGAAGACCATCTTATTTAATACAAAGAATTTCTCTTAATTTTGATAGAAAAGGGACATCTGAAGTCAGTATCTTTCCATCTTGAGATGAATAAAACCAATGCACATCAGGTATCTGAGGGAAAATAATGCTGAAGTCACAGACTGTTCTGCTAGATGTCCTGAAGGATTTAGTAATGAACTTTGATGTCAATAGTACAGCACTTGAAAATACTATACCTGCCTGCACAATTTCACTTTAGGTTTCACCTGTGCAGATTAACTCCTAGACAAGCAATGTAAACCAGGTTTGACCAGGTCATCCACCCTTCAGTGTTAAAATTAACAGGTAATGAAGGGAACATTAAAATGAGCACTATGAGCAGACTCTGAGAATTTCAGCATCCACTATAGGCTTATTGATCCTTGAAATGTCTACAACTTGAAATGTTTTATTTTCAATATCAATATTTACTTCAGTCTTACTTTCTTCACCTACAGGACACCTTAAAGGCAACTTCCTTTGTTTTAAAATATCAAATAACTAAACCATGGTTATTCAGATTTAACAGTATGTTAAAACCTCATCAAAAAGGGGCAGTTTTAGATCTCTCTAAAGCTTATCCATATGAAGTCATTGACCTTTCTGTTTACTGAAGCTTCATACTCTCTTGTTAGAGTGTTCAATGAAATTTGAAATTAATACTTTAATGAACTTTCTCAAAGAAACCTGTCAGACTTGAAACAGAGACTTCCACTATCTTGCTAAATATTTGCCTACTTCCAAATTTCTTCTTACAAGGAGGTTGCCTAATGAAAAAACAGCTGTGACAGGGTGTGGAAAATTCATACTTCCTTGACTCTGAAGCATATTTAGAGTCTCACTGTTTGGAAAATATATGAAATATTGAATGGGAACTGAAGATGAAAATATATTCATACTTCTGATGATTATCCAGTTATGTCAGATGTAAGAAAGAACAGGATAAAGAAATATTTTCTCGCTATCTGCAGAAATACTTTTCAAAATTCATACCCCTGTATGTGAAGAGAAAGCACGTTGTGCATTTCCAGTCACTTAAACTATTCTGCAACTGCTGGCCAAGTCAGAGCACAGTTGGACCTATCTTGGTTTCAGTGAGAATTTGGCACTGGGATTACTTGACACTTTCTGATGATTTGACACCTTTGTGTGACTCATTCCTTCAGTTAGATTGTTTTCGCATGTGTTTCTAATCAGATATCGCTTCGTTATTGCTGAACAAGAAGGTTGTGAGCTTTCAGATATTAATCTTGGAAAACCAGCAGCATGATTTGGCCTTCATGAGCAAATGCAATTTCTCTTTAATCTCTGTACTGAAATGAAACAGGGATTATTTTCAACATATGTTTCAATGTGATACTTAATACTTGGACAAATACTCTGTCCCGGTGTTTGCAGTTTCACTATGAAAATTTAAAAGGGAATCACACAGCTACTAGGCAACAGAAAGGCAAACTTTCTGATCTGAAATGCTAAAAGCCACAAAACTCACAAAAACTGTATGGAGTGAATTTGCGCAAAATTATACAGTATTTGAGATTCATTTCAGAAGTCTGTAGTCCAGATCAGCCTAGTGAAAAGAAGTACTCCTAATGGAAAGAAGGCAGAAGGACAAATACATCTGTGACTATGAAGGATAATGGAAAAAAAAATGGAAAGGAAGAGGAAAAGCAGCACGCTGAGTGGAGAGTATCTTAGTAGAAATATACTAATTATTTATTTTTACCATAGAAAACATCTCTGACATCTTAACTGTTTTTATAGATAGAGATCACAGAATTGTAGGTGTTGGAAGGAACCTCTGGAAATTGTCTAGTCCAACCTCCTGTTAAAGAAAGTTCCCTACAGAAGATTGCACGTAGCCACCCAGATGGGTTTTGCATTTCTCCAGAGGAGACTCCACAACCTCTCAGGGCAGCCTGTTCAAGTACTCTGTCACTCTGACAGTAAAGAAGTTCTTCCTTGTGTTGGTATGGAACTTCCTGTGTTCATTTTCTGCCCATCGCCCCTTCCTCTATTGCCTAGCACCACTGAAAATAGACCATCCCTATCAATTTGATTCCTGCGCTTTAGGAATTTATAGTGGTCCCCTCTCAGCCTTCTCTCTTCCATACCAAAGAGTCCCCTAGTCTCTCAGCCTCTCCTCATATGAGAGATGCTCCAGTGCTTTGCTCCATGTACAACAGGTTAATGTGTTAATCTGATCTCAACACTGAACATCTGAAAACATCCATTCATATTTTAATTTTTGCAATGTATGGAAGAGTAGGAAGTGAATAACCTTAAGTAAAGAAAATGCTGAAGCCAAATGAGCAAATGCAGGAAACCAAGAATAATCCAGTTTATTTTTAGTGGAAACTTTCAGGAATCTGATATAAATTACTTAAAGTAATTCTAAATTACTTAAAGTTTTTTGAAAATCTTTCTCTTACTACAGCAGGTGTAGCAATTTGGCAGGTAAACATATTCCTCGGCCAAGCATACAATATCGAGATCCGACCTCCAAGAACTGGGAAACGGCTCAAAGTAGCTCCTGCAGAATGCACAGCTGGCTACTTGGACAACGTCATGCCTCCTTCCTGTGCCTTCCTGCAGTTTCCTCTTGACAATGGGGTTTAATCTGGGCTGCACAAAGGCATTCAGGGCAGAATAACACAGAGTATTAGTGCCAGGCAATTATCACACTTCAGATTGTAGCATTAGTTCCTTTTCATGATGCCTGTGCTATGTAGGCAGCTTCTCAGAGGCGCAGCACAGACTTTCATCTCTTGTTTTGATGAGTTTGATTTATTCAGCTCTTAACACCTACTGCTTTGCCAGTACAGACTTACTAAATGAAACAGCATTTTGTTTGGAAACTCACGTTCCCTTGTTTATTGTTTCTATTAGCTACTAACAGCACAATAAAATGAAATCTGATGTTGGCATTAGGAATATTCAGTAGGGGGAAAAATTATCTTCAATCAAGTATACCAATTACAATAACATAGGCTTGTCTGTTTATCTTGGAATAAGTTATGCTGTCACCTTTCTGGTCAAACCCAAATGCCATGGCACAGTAGATAATTTGTATTTAATGGCAACAATCCTTTGACTATATTATAAAGTATTCTTTAAATAAAGTAATAAAATATTTAAAAATCTAAAAGTATTAATGTTCTTTACATCTAAAACATGGGTTTTTTTTATTTGCTGTTTTTATTATTATGCACTTCATCTCATTACTTTTAATATCAACATGAGTATAATAAATTAGATTCTGTGCTAAATGGTTTCATATTGTCATTAAGATACTTAGATTCTAGCCCACCACAGGATGAGGATGGGAAGTGAAATCCAAGGCCTATTAAATTTCAAATCCTTTTTTCTTTAATGAAGTACCAATATTAATTAACATGAATTTGCTTGATCCAGTTATAGATATCCTGGTGACTGGTGACCAGTTTCCCCTTTACAGCACCATCCAAGCTGTGTATAAAGGTGCCTTGGCTAGCATACCTTCGTTTTAATGTTTGTCAACTCTCAGTTGGATGCTGAAGCATCCTATAACAGAAATACTGACTTCATCATTATAGAAGGTCTCGGTGAAGGCATGATAATGTATTCCTCAGTATCTGCAATATTATCTAAATGTGAGCATGGAAGAGTACTGGGGATGTAGGAGAATATATAATAATAGTAGAAATACAAAAAGATCACACAGAATTACAGAATCACAGAATCGCCTGGGTTGGAAGGGACCTCAAGGATCATGAAACTCCAACCCCTTTACTACAGGCAGGGCCACCAACCTCCCCATTTACTAGACCAGGTTGCCCAGGGCCTCATCCAACCTGGCCTTGAACACCTCCAGGGACGGGGCATCCACAACCTCTCTGGGCAGCCCGTTCCAGCACCTCACCACTCTCCTGGTAAAGAACTTCCCTCTAACATCCAACCTAAATCTTCCCTCTTTCAACTTAAAACCGTTCCCCCTTGTCCTGCTGTTATCTACCCTTTCAAAGAGTTTACTCCCTTCCTGTTTATAGGCTCCCTTCAGGTACTGAAAGGCTGCAAAGAGATCAAAAAGATGCTAGTATAGAGGTGCCTGAGCCAGGGGAATCATGGATTCATAAAATCAGTTGTGTTCAAAGGGACCTTTAAAGGTCATTTAGTCCAACTCCCCTGCAGTGAACAGGGACAGCTACAGCTTGATCAGGCTCCTTAGAGCCCTGTCCAGCCTGACCTTGAGTGTCTCCAGGGATGGGGCATTCATCACATCTCTGGGCAACCAGTTCCAGTGCCTTACCACCTTTACTGTAAAAAATTTCTTCCTTGTATCCAAACTAAATCTCCCCTATTTTAGTTGGAAACCATTTCCCCTTGTCCTACCACAACAGATGCTGCTACAGAGTCCCCTTCGTTCTCATAATCTCCCTTTAGATACTGAAAGGCTGCTTTCAAGTCTCCTCGCAGCCTTCTCTTCCCAAGGCTGAACAGCCCCAGCTTTCTCAGCCTGTCCTTGTAGGGAGGTGTTCCATCCTGTAGACCATTTTTGTGGCTCTCCTCTGGACACACTCCAACAGGTATATGTCTCTGCTGTACTGAGGACTCCACATCTGGACACAGTACTCCAGGTGAGGTCTCACTGCACAGAGTAGAAGGGCAGGATCACCTCCCTCACGCTGTTGGCCATACTTCTTTTGATGCAGTCCAGGATGAAGTTGGCTTTCTGGACTGCGAGGGCACATTGCTTGCTCATGTCCAGCTGCCATCCACCAGAACCCACAAAGCTTTTTTTGGCAGGGCTGTGCTCCATCCTTACATCCCTGTTTGTACTGAAAACAGGGCTTGCCATGACCCAGGTGCAATACCTCAGGGGGTATAATCAGAAACTGGAGGAATTAAGGTAGAAATTATCTGCTGTGGGGAGTAATGGAGGAAAGGGTAGAGATGGATGAGAACAAAACCAGTGGGGGCATTGCATGGAGGATGGAGAAACTTGCACTTGATGCTCTCCAGGAATCTGAATCAAGTGGATTTAGACAAAGCTTTTTGTGTTACTGATGCCGACACTGAAGTAAATTATATATTTTATACTGGAAACATTTATTTAAATGTATGTCAAGAATAAAGCCTGGTTAGGGTAAATTAGATATTTAGTACAAAATGAGGTTTTACTTAATTAGAGAAAGTTACTACAGTTTTTCTGTTGCAGCTTTGACAGCTGCAGTATTTGAATCTGGTATGTAGCACTGATAACACCTATTGCTGTTGGAAGTGACTGATACTACCAGTACAATCTTTTTACAAGCTATAATTCTGACAAAGTTTACCATTTCCATGCTCTGTTTCTATGCCTCAGGCTAACTGATATTCTTTGTTCATGTCTTCACAGTTTTTGCCAAAATGTTTTAGTTGTTTATGAATTGACAATAGAGATTAAAAGCCCTATGACTGTATAATTCTATGAAACGGTATTATCTTAAAAAAAAAAAAAAAGAACTAGGGAATCCTTTTTATTTGTTTATTTACTTTTTCTGATTGCTTCTTGATGAGCAAGATGACTTTCTTTAAGGGAGTTCTTTCTGAACATGCAGATAAGTGCCTCTGAATTTTAAGCCAGAGTTCACACAGACTCTCCGTATTTGACAGAGATAATAATTAAGCCTTCAAAGAGATATTTTTTCTTGCATATGCTGAAGGTTATTTCTACTCCTCATGCTAAGCAAAATACATGGGTATCATCTTCCCAAGAATTAAGCTCAAGATGAAGTCAACCTTTCCCTGTAACAACTGCTCCATCCCTAAATATGTCTGTGCACTGGAACTGAAAGCACACAGTTTGTGTCCCAGAATAATAAGGCAAGCTGAGAAGACTGTAATATCTTGGGAAATAGCAACAGCTATATTTTGGGTCTGGGTGGCTTAGAAGCTGGGCATTGCTGTTAAAATGAATCCATTTGTTAAGATGGATTTGGGTAAAGAAGGGATAAGAGAATGCCACTGAGGATCAGTAGGGGAGAACCAGCGTGGTCACTCTAGCAAACTCAGGGCAAGCTATAGGACAGAGAGTAAACTAAACAAAACCCCCAAACCCACCTTCACTCCAGTCTTGGACACTTGATTTACCCAAATCTGATAATTCGAGATTTGGTCAGCACATAAAGCATGTAAGATACTTCATACTGACCTCAGCTGCATATTTTGGTGTGTTTGTTTTTAATGATTCTCCTGCAAATTAGACCCAATGCTTTCTAATTAAATAGCAAGAAAATGAGGCATATGTGATGACCACATATGATAATGTTATTTTAAATAGCTTCCCCAGAGTTACACAAAAACACAGAGAGGATCCAATCCAAGAGTTGAGGGAATGATTTTGTTACCTTAACTGTGAGATTTTCTTGATTATCTGATGCAGATGGGATGAGACATCTTGAAAACAGCTTAATTCAGTACATAATTTATTTCCAGAGGAGAATGGAGTAAACAGAAGTTCAGATTTTGTAGTCTCTTCTTAGCTATCACAGATAGTATATTTTCCTCAGACCAATGAATACGCTTTGCCCAGTTAAACAGTAGGTACATATGATGTTCCATATGGATAAGTGACTTTAATGATCATTCTAAAAAGCTTAATCAGATGGCAAATACAACATCTGTTTACATATCTCCATTAGAGATAACTAACATTATTTTGAAAGTCACCCTCAGGGTCTGGGGAGATAATACTGGGATAACTCACTGGCTCGTTACTGGAGAAACTGAGGGTTATTCTTTTTCCAGTTAACATCAATAACTATGGAATGGCACGAGGTCTTGTAAAATTGGAAATTACAATCAGAATGATTTAGAATCTGATGAGATCTGGCTCTAGAAACAGAAATGTGACTCTAATGAAGATGGAAATACTGTGGCTAGATTCCGTGCAGCTTGTAGCTGTTTAAATATGCTATTTATTTGTACATGGGGAGAGAGACAGACCTCTAATTCGCCTACATCATCTCAGCTAGTTGCACATACTGCATTGCATATATGCTGAGGTGCAGTTCAGTGCTCTGCTCACTGCCTAGCTCAGCTTTGTTCTGGTTACACCACCTTCCAGCTGCTTTGAGACAGGGTTACAGTTAAAATCTGAGCAAATTGGAGCTTTCCTTATTGAATGAGAGTTGTTTATTTTAAATTGGCTACATGGGCTTTTATGTCCCACCAAGCATGGAGACTTAAACACGAGATTAACTTAATTATTTTTCAGGATTGAGACTAAATCAGATATGAAATATTGCCTTAAGAATGCTATTTATATCTTAAAGGTAAATTGTCAGCTTTCATGAGAATAAATGTAATTGAATATTATTGCCACATTGTCAGCGTTGGCTTCATTGAGATGAGCAACTCTTTTCTTACAAGGCAGTTCCTTGAAAATGTCACAGTCTCAGACAAACTGTGCTATTCACTCACCTGACTGCAGAATATGAGTCCATTGTTTTATGATGAGTCCTCTAGGCCACTTCTGAATTAAAGTTCTCCTTCTCACCTCTTCATCTGATAACTGAAACCTGATATAAAGGCCCTACTATCAAAATTCTCCCATTTATGCTGTTCCCCAGTGTTTCAGATTTCTGTGTTCATTGTTTCAGGATTTTCCAGATGTATGACAGTCAAAGCAAAGGGAGTAGAGTGTTGCAAGTGATGTTTATAAACTAATAGTTTGTTTTAAGCTATGCTGGCACACAGATCCTGCCCTCAGTAGATGAATACGCTTATCAGAGAAAAGGCTGGATAGCAGTATTGTAAAGAAGGACCTGATGGTCATGGGGAAGACCAAGTAGACTGTGCAGCAGTCAATCCTCGTCTCAAGGCCAACGGTCTTCTGGGCTGCAGGAGACAGAGCATTGCCAGCAAGTGGAGGGAAGTGATCTTTCCCTTCCTCTCAGCCCTGCTTCCTACCCACCTATTTGTAGTTCTCTGAACTACATCTATGTGCATTGCCTTGGGTTCCTGACATAAGTAAAATATAAAAATGCAACAGATCAACTGGAGATGAAGATGTTTCATTTGATTCTTAGTTAATATTCCCACAAAATGTATCTTTAACTGTCTGAATTATTTACTGATGGTGAATCAACATAGTTATCGGTGGGATTTTGTTTTGTTTCCTTATTTCTGTCAAAACTGAAATGCATATTGCAGTGTTTATTTACCCGTGTTTTGTTGCTTAGAGAAAGCCTGAGTATGAAATGACAGGTTTCAGTCCTGCAGCCATGTAATTACAATGAGAGTTAGATTCTAGAGTCTATGTGTATGGGAAAGACGATGATCAATACTAAGTGTGTTCAGGTTCACTTTAGAAGTGACCAGGATCATTCAATTTCAACTTGTGGATACAGTTTTTTGAGGATTTGCATTTATAGTCTGAGAACCTTGTAACCTATACCTGCTCTCTTGCATGCCACATTTTATTTTAAAGTCATAGGCAATTCAATCCCTACTGAATATCATTGCTGCTGGCTGGGATCATCTAGTTTTGCCTGACAAATTAAGTAGGATCTAGAGATGGGATACTCTGAAGAGTGCAGAGACTTCATTTTAGGTCTAAATAAATTTGTTGAGTCAGGTCTAGTGTAAGTTCAAGACTCTCTTAGATTCCATGGCAATATTGTCTAGGGTGAGCATCTTAAAACCTATTGTGGAAAATGAGATCATACATCCAGTAGTTTAGTTTATGGCTTTTCTTTTGCTTTGATTTTTTGAATAAGTAGCAGAAGGTTGTTCAATTCAGTAAGGACACACTACTAAATTCTAGTATTGATTTGGTATGAACCTCCATTTTAATTGGGCAGATAGATTGCTTTTGGATGGCAAATACAGATATATTGGCAAAACACTTCTTATAGATTTTGACAAAAGCCTTCTGTCCAGAGAAAAGTCAATCTCAAATGCTTTAGAAGAACAAAATAAAGAAGATGGGTGAAGGACAGAAAATATTCAGTAGAACTATTTGCTTGGCTTTATATAGGTTTTACTTGAATTTTGCTGCCAAAATTGGGGCCAGGGCTGGGCTGAGCCAGGGACATCAGCCTGCAGCTGCTGGGCAGGTCAGAGCTGTGGTAGAGCTGGAATTCCTGTCCCATGGCCTTGTTGGGGAAGGGATAGAGCCCTCTGCTGGGCTGTATTTGTGTCCTGGCCATGGGCAATGTAGGAAGAGGATGTGGCACAAGTGGCCCCGGTAGTCCCTTCAGGGCCCTGACAGCCACTGTCACCAGATTCCTGTTTGTAGGTATAAGTTTTCACAGTTGTCCTGAAAACCACTGCAATTTACATTTGTAAGACAAAAGATATGCAATTAAATGTCAGACAGCTTTCACTCCTTTTAGCATATGTTTTTAACAAGCTTTGAAAGTCTAATCTGTTGATGATTTACTGTCAAAAGATGATGAAGACATAAAATATTATTTTTCTTCTAACAGAAAATGTTGTATTGGCATTTAATACAAACTAGTGTCCTATTTTGCCACGCTGGATGCCACTGGAAAATAAATAGAATGCTGATTTAGTTCAGAATTTGTTGTTTCTTCATTTTTCTTACATTCTCTCAGCTCACTGGCAGTTCTGCAGTATTCATTTTCCAGACTGAAACAGTTTGTCTTTACTGGCCAAGATCTACAATCAGTATTTAAAATTAAAAAAAAAAAGAAAAAAAAAAGAAAAAATAGTTATTACGTAAGAATGGGGTAAAAATGAGACTGACCTGTAAGTTTTGCCATCTAGTTGACTTTGGAAATATGAAACGGTGTCACTTCTATAATATAATTGGCTTAAATTTAAATTAATGTAACATTCTAATGTGTTTCCTGCTAGCTGGGAATCTCAAGCACAGGCACCAAAGACTGACTGACCAGGAAAATGTCAAAAGATGTGCTCTACAGCACAGGACGTTTGTTGAATAAAGGAAGCATTTGCAACACTTATATAAGAATGAGAAGTTTTTATACATTGGGCAACCTGTTTCTGTACTTTTTTTCCGTGGCAATTTTTTCCCTGACATCTAATCACATTTCCTTTGCTGCAGCTCATGTTCATTGGTTCTTTCCTTTTGCTGTGCAGCTCTGCAGATAGTCTGGCCCCGGCTTTTCTACAGCCACCATTTAAGGGGGTCAACTAGATTTTCCCCTTAGCCAGTTTCCTTAGCTGAACAGTGTCTTTCTCATCCTGTCCATATACATCATGCGGCTCCAGCTGCCTGACCACCTTGTTGACCTTGTGCTGAACTCACTTCAGTTTGTTCATCTCTCTCTTTTAGTGCTTAGCCCAAAACAGACACAGTACTTCAGATGTGCTTTCATAATACTCAGTGGAAGCGAAGAATTGCTTTCCTTGACCTCCTTATACACACCCCTACTAATATCAGTCACTGCGGTCTGCCTTCATTGCTGTAAGGGCACACTGCTGACTCCTGTTCAGCTTGCCACCAGGACCCCATTTTTTCTCTGCAAAGCTGCTTTCAGTCAGTCAATCCCCAACCAGTTCTGTGGCAGTGGCTATTCCTCCCAGGGTGACAGGGGTCACATTGCCTTTGTCGAACTTCATGAAGTTTCTGTCAGCATGTTTTTCCATTCTGTCAAGATGCCCATGAATGGCAGCCATGCCTATTGGTGGATCAGCTGCTCCCCCCAGTTTTGTGTCATCTGTGATCTTTGAAAATTTGTTCTATAACCATCATGGACTGACTAGCCTGTAGTCCCCCAGATCCTTCTCTAGCCGTTCATGATGTTTGTCTTTGATGTTTGCTGTTTGCCTTTTTCAGTCACAGAATCACAGAATATCCTGAGTTGAAAGGGGCTCACAAGCTCCTGGTTTCACAAAGGACCACCCCAAATCCTTTCCTCTTTTTGACCACACCCTTCTTTCTGCACCCTACCCCCACCACCACATCCTCCACAGTGAGGTGACATCTTTGGCCATCTGGGCTTGCTGCAGGACTTCTCCAGGTACCATAGCCTTTCAAGGATGAGAAAGGTCTTGCAATGTTGGCAAACTTCGTAAGGACATTTGGATGCATCAATTCTCCTTCCCTGGACCTGTGTCCATCCAGTTTGCTTAAGTGGTGTCTAGCTCCATATTCCTGTATTGAAGGTATCACCCCCACTACTGTCACCCCCAGAATCTACTTCCCCTTGCAGGGACTTGGGAGACCTGAGAACAGACGTTGCCCATAAATGAAGAGGCAAAAATAATCACTGATTGTCTCAGCCATATCTTTATCACTAAATTCCCATGTCTTCTTCCATCTTCCTTTTCTTGCTGGTGTGCCTGTGGAAGCTGTGCTTGTTACCTTTAACATTCATCTATGATTTTAGCTTCAGCTGTGCTCCAGTAGCTCTATGACTAGAGAAGATTATAACAAAGCAGAGCTAGGGATATATCTTTGCAAGTAATTCCATCTGCTGAAATTTACAGAGATTCCAAAATATTTTTGATATGCCATAAATATTATGGATTTCAAGTAATTATTTCACTTTTCTTCACCAACACAATTTTTTTTAATTGAGCTCTTCTTCTTAAACTTTGTTTTGCCTTAACAAGTCACTAGATACATGGACTGAAACAAATCTGGAACAGTTATTGATGTATGCTCCCTTTTTCCTGTTGTAATTTTTTCTAATCATTATATCTATTTAAGAACATATTTAGAAACAGTTATTTTGGCGTAAAAGCAGATCACTAATCAGTCATTAGTCATGAGAGAACAAAATTATGTATGATTGAAATTGTAGATGAAAGTAGCATCATGTTTTGCTGTTAAGTAGTTAAAAATATACCTCTGAACTTTCACATTTGTGTGAAGTTTTCACTGTACAACTTTGTTTCAGATTTGCTTTTAATAAGGGCGAATGCTTGGTGATAGGAAGGCAGAAATTCAGAAGTGTAGTCCACTCTTCCAGAGTTATCTGTCAATAGCACTGTTCACTTTCCCTGGGACTCTGGTCAATATTTATTGATTTATGTTCATGTCCTGAATAGTAATTTCAAATAAATTATGAGTAAACTATAACCCTGGCTTTTACCAAGACTGCAAATATGGTTTTTGATTTATCCACTGACAGTGAGTTCCTTAACTCAACATAATTTTAAAGGAATATTTATTTTCAGATATATTTAATTGCTGGCCATATTCAAACATACCTGAACACAGGAAGTTTTGCCGTATCAAATAGGTCAACATTTTCTATAGCGCTGTATGGTATTCAAACTCTTTCTTTAATTGAATTATCGTGAGATTTTGGCTACAGGTTCAACAAATAGCACTCAATAATCAAAAAATTGCATAATATTTCTCCTTTAATAGTTCTGACCAATACGTAGAACATACATAGGTGTGATGTAGAAGTTATAAAGTGTTAATTGAAATTTTGTGTTAAATTTCACATACTTATCACAGTGGGGGAAAACAATAACAGAAATTTTAAAGTTCAAAAAATGAAACTCATTCAAATCAAGAAGCCAATTTAGAAGTTTTTTGTGTTTTTTTTTTTTGCAAGAGCAATAACTTTTTTTTTCAATAAATTAATTTTGTATTCAAGCGAGAAATGTGTAGTACATAAACAGAATTTAAATAGGTAATTATCATAGTGCCTTCTAAAACACCAAATGGATAAAAGATATTTCCTTTTATGCATGTCCGAAGCAAGGAATTTCACAAAAAAATAAATGGAAGGGGGAAATGGATGAAGAAACTTTAAAAAAAAAAGGCAACTGAAAAAGAGAAAATTATTTTTAAACATCTAATTAGTAGTTTGTATTCCTTCCCACTCTACAAAAAGGTTGAAAAGGTTTGTTTTTTAATCTTTAAAGATGAGAAATCAGGGGAATAACTATCATTAAAGAGGAATTTAATTACTTTAATAGTTGCATACTGTGGGGATCATGTGGCTTCAGTCCAGGCATGAACTGAAAATTAAAATTAGACAAACACCGAAACAATGAGTTCCTTAACACATAAGAAGCTTCTGGAAGTGTAGGAATGGAAGATGAAAAATGCAAGTTTCTTAAAATAGATTTTAAAAGTGTTCAGAGAATTATAGACCAAGAAGCCTGCCTTTACACTGCCTAAAATGGCTGGAAATATATGAAGCATTCTCACAAAGTAAGACTCAACGAAGTTATTGAAGTGAGAATATTTCGTCCGAAGTCTGTATGAATTCCTTGGAGGAATGACTGTGTGTGCAGAAGGAAAATATACCCATATAATGCAATTGTATTTTCAAGAACTTTTTTCAAAGTTCAGAGGAATATGTCTGGCAAAATTACAATAAACTGTAGGAGGCAAACAGAGGATCTTTTCCAGATTTTTGATTGCTTGATGTGAAAGAAATCTGGTAAGGTAGCAGAACTGGATGTGAATGCAGCATTAGATGAAACAATCTGACTGTGAGCTTGCAGAATAATCCACTGACTCAGCTGGCTAGCCAGTAGGTGTGCAGTGAAACATCTTCAGTAGTAAAATATGTAAGTAAAAATATAATTAAGTATTTGCATGTATTGAGATTGGTAGTACACTGATGGGAGTAATGGCCTAAAACTTGAACATAAGAAGTTCCGTAGTAACATACAGAAGAACTTCGCTACAGTAAGGGTGACGGAGTACTGGAACAGGTTGCCTGGAGGGGTGGTGGAGTCTCCTTCTATGGAGATATTCAAGACTCATCTGGACTCCTACCTGTGTGACCTGTTATAGGGAACTGCTGTGGCAGGAGGGCTGGACTCAGTTATCACTTGAGGTCCTTTACAACCCCTGCAATTCTGTGATTAACATCATCCTGTAAGCCTGTCATTTAAACATCCCTGGTGAGGTGAGGCAAATGCAATATATAAAATGATTCCTAATATACTGTAGAAACATGAATTAAGAATCTGCTTCAGAAAGTGTCCTATCTGACCTATGCTCTGTACAGATTAGTGACACCTTGAGGTCTTCATCACCTCAAAGTTTGTTCAATAAATAACTACAATTTAATTTAATAAATGGCAGTTAATAGCAGAAAGCATTCTGAGCTTTTCAAAAAGCAAGCATTTAATTTTGTAACAAGATCATATTTCTGAAGTAAACAAGCAAATGAAGTTCAATAAGGTCAAGTGCAGGGTGCTGCAATTGGGTCGGGGCAATCCCAGGTATATATACAAACTAGGGGAAGATCTCCTCAAAAGCAGCCCTATGGAGAAGGACATCGGGGTCCTGGTGGACAAGAAGCTGGACATGAGCCAGCAGTGTGTGCTTGCAGCCCAGAAAGCCAACTGTGTTCTGGGCTGCATTAAAAAAGGGGTGGCCAGCAGGGAGAGGGAGGTGATTGTGCCACTCTACTCAACTCTTGTGAGGCCTCATCTGTAGTACTGCGTCCAGGCTCAGGGCCCCCAGTACAGAAAGGACGTGGAGCTCTTGGAGTTGGTCCAGAGAAGGGCCACTAAGATGATCAGAGGGCTGGAGCACCTCTCCTATGAGGAAAGGTTGAGGGAACTGGGCTTGTTTAGCTTGGAAAAGGGAAAGCTCTGGGGAGACCCCATTGCGGCCTTCCAGTACTTGAAGGGAGCATATAAACTGGAAGGGGCTGTTTACAGGGGGTGTTTTATAAACAGGCTGTTTATGAGGGTGGATAGTGATAGGACAAGGGGGAATGGTTTTAAACTGAGACAGGGGAGGTTTAGGTTAGATATTAGGAAGTTCTTCACACAGAGGGTGGTGACATACTGGAACAGGTTGCCTAAGGAGGTTGTGGATGCCCCATCCCTGGAGGCATTCAAGGCCAGGCTGGATGTGACTTCAGTTTCTGGCTGCATGTTCCTACTGGCCACGATCCTTCTGATCCTGTTTACCATCACAGAGTAGAAAAGCAAAATGTCAGCGATTTCTAACAAGAGGAGAAACAGACCAGACTAGTTTTAATTATCTAAATGTAATTTGCTACTTGACAATATACAATATACCTATAATATACAATATATCTCTATTATTTCCTTCATGAGCTAATTTGCTTTCCGTGTGATCTTGTTACAGAGACCAGACTGTTTTCCTAACTTAGCAAGTGGTTCCAAGTGAAGTCCTGTGTTTTGTTAGAGGGTTTACTTTCCTGGATGCTTTTATGATAAAAATCATCCTCACAGTTTAAAGGACACCGTGTTTCACCATGTTTCCTCTTGCTGTGACCAACACAACTAGAGATTGCTCAGGAAAATAGTCAGTGCCTCACATGCTGCATCCTGGGGATCATTCTCTCAAGTGACACTTTTAATTTTGTCTGCTTTCCTTAAAACTGACTGGAGCCCTAAAGCAGTGATGAAGAGCAGGCTGCCTCTACATCCACTAATACAGAGAAACTACTTCCTATCCTTTGTTTGGTTTCATTTCTATGTACAGTGCTAACAAGACTAATGGGATTATGTGGTTTGACCATTAAAACGCTGGCCCTGGAATTCTACCATCAGTCCTGCATTGAGCTCAGTAGCTCCTATCTGCATCAAAGCAAAGAGCAATTGGTCCATGCCTTGAAAGTCATTTGGTGTAGACAGGGTGTAACAAGATGGGTGCTCCAAGTAAAGTCAATTGGTTGGTTTTGGTCTTCAAAGTAATAAAGACAGATACTGAGAAGGAAAAAATATACTATATATTTCATAGAATCATAGAATCATAGAATCATAGAATAGCCTGGGTTGAAAAAGGCCATGATGATCATCTAGTTTCAACCCCCTTGCTATGTGCAGGGTTGCCAACCACTAGACCAGGCTGCCCAGAGCCACATCGAGCCTGTTCTTGAATGCCTCTGGGGATGGGCATCCATAACCTCTTATATATATATATATACATTGTCAACGGTTTAAGGGCTGGTCCGGCCCGGTTCCGCAACTAGTAGGGCGGAGGGATTTCGCAAAATCTGCGCCTCCAGGAAGGGAAACAGGGGACCCCAAAATAACTAAAAACAGCGGCAACGATCTGAGGAGAAACAAACTAATTTACTAAATATAGTATCAGAAGGTAAGATAACAAACTATAATACAATATAAATCAACAATAATTGAGAGAAAGATTGTCCGAGAGCCAAAGGCCTTATGCTAATACTGAAGCCTTGCGTGCAGTTGGGAGCAGCAGTAGCGAGCTGATCCAGCAGGGAACACGGTGAGAAGAGGGCCAAGTCAGATGACCTGCGCCCTTATATCTGTTCCCTTGAGCAGGAATGATAACAGTACTCGAAAAGGTTCTTGGGGACCGTAGTTCTTCTTCTCTTCCAGACAGGTACCCGGAACTAAAGCATTTGCTCTTTAACTCCCAGTACACTGCATGATGTTGTGATGTGGAATACTGATAACCAAAAATCATAAAACCATGACATATGTGCATACATATATACATATATACCTTCAGTGTCCAGAAGGACTGTGTTTATGTGTGAAGTTCTTTTAAATATGAAGCCTGATATTAAGGACTGGTTCTGGAACTGTTCAGCTGGGAGAAGAGTAGGCTCAGTGGAATCTCATCAGTGCCCAAAAATACCTAAAGGGAGAGTGTGAACAGGAGAAAAAACAGCTGTTTTTACTAGAGCCCAGTGCCAATGGGCACAAACTGGAACACAGGAAGCTTCAACTGAACATCAGGAAGCACTTTGTTACTCTTCAGGTGACAAAACACTGACACAGGTTTTGAAGCAGGCTGGAGCAGGGGTTGTGTTCCAGAAGTCCCTTCCAGCTTCAGCCGTTCTGTGAAAGGTTCATCATGCTTCTGTATTTCTCTTGATTCATATTCATTTCTTGTCATATAAAAATTCAGCATGTGGACCTTTATGCAATTCCATTACAAAAACATGCCACGATATTCCTTCTTGGTAAATCTATTGAGACATTGTTTGCAACTGAAATGAAATCTTAGGCTTGGCCAGGTATTGGTTGGTTCATAAAAACAATAATAAATCAAATGCATTACAAACAAATGTATTAGCATTTTTGTTTGTATTTTTTTTTTGGGTTGTTAGATAATTAAAACAAGTTGTTTTTGTCTTTTCTTTCCCAAGGCTGAAAAATTTGCTTAGTTACTTGAATCCTCACTATTATATGCTATAAACTGTTCTTTTAGGTTATACTATGTGATCACATTCCTATACTTTCCATTCATCTGCTGTGAAAAGCTACTGCTGGCCCATGAGATGTCAGTGCCAAAACTCTGCCAAATTATTTAAAAATAGTATATATTATGGTTCGTAATGTATACTTAACACCCAAGGGAACCCAGAATGAAGCTGCATCAGAGGAGGGTCAGGCTGAGCGTTAGAAAAAGGTTCTTTACCAGAGGTTGGTGGGCATGGAACAGGCTGCTCAGGGCAATGGGCATGGCCCCAAGCTAACAGAGTTCAAGGACCGCTGGGACACCACTCTCAGACATAGTGTTTGGATTTTGGATGCTGCTGTATGAGGTTGGACTGGGGTTGGACTTGATGATCCTTGTGGGTACCTTCCAACTCAAGAATTTCTATTATTCTATGGTAAGTTAAAATAGCTTCATAGAAAAGAAATGAATTTGAGCCTAGTTCTTTCAAAACAATGTTTTAATGTTAAGCAGTTTCTTAGAAATAGGATGCTGTAATAGGCATTACACCTAGAAAATGATTGCCTAAGTTGGCTAATTTTCATTCTTTATTTCCTACCCAAATTGTCAGATTTGGAATATTACCCTACAGAGAGTCTAACTTGGTTGTATTTTCCTCTTTATGCAGTGCACACAGTCCATATATGTAACTTAACGCAATGTGACTCAGTGATAAAATACGTTATTAATTTATTCTTTGAATATCTTGTGGTATTCATGGTATGCATTTACTTCTTAGGTCTCTATCTGAGCAGAGACCCAAAAAATCTCTCATGGTAAATAACATGCAATTTTATTCCTGAGTTAACAGAAGCAAAAATGAATGTACTGAATTTCTTCATGTAACAAAACTTGGGGATATGAATTTTTAGTAATATTATCCATGGGCATTTCATTATGTCCTTTTTTTTATTTGATACAAAACTGTGTTGGAGAATAACACTGATCCTTTAGTTTGAAGTGCAATGCCTAAAATTGGAAGTAAAGGATCAACTCTTAACAAAAACTGTCTTAAATTTGCCAAAGTGCTTGTAATAAACTGTAAACTGGGTTGTTGAAGAGGTTAAAGTTCCTGAACGCATCAGCACACATCACAAAACTACTCAACACTACTCACAAAAGGTACTCAAGCAAAGCCATTTTGTTTTTCATGACAGTGGGTGGAGGTTTGAAATTATTTTTAAGTATCTTGGGAAAGTCTTGAACCTCGCCCTCTTTGTCCTAAAGAGTACATGGAAAAGAGGTGTCCAAAGTTATTTCCCACATAGTGAAAATGGCTCTTGCTACAACCCTTGCTGTTCTTTCTACCCTCTGCATTTCATCGGTCTTTTCAAAACAGATCTTTTTCTAGTTCCATCTGAATTACTTTGCTAATGACTTTATATGAATCTAGTTTATAGTGAACTAAAGTACTAAAATAATGATTTCTTCAGAGGGAACATCACAATCTATTATACATCTCTACCTGAAAATGGCAGGTCCTGTAAGGGATATTTACCTATTGACATGGAAATGCGCTTGTATTTCAGTCTTTCCACTGCAATTTCATGATTCTTTGATTCACTTGTATGTGAAATTGGTAAACCTACTGCTCTGTTCTCCACCAGCTTTGACATGATTGATTTTGACTTAATATTCCCTGCTGAGGGTTGTTTTTTTCTGTTGATATAGTTCCCTTCCAAACCCTTGTCATTTTTCTTCTTCTTTGTAACTTGATGCCTAAATTGTTGTCCTCGTGTTAACCTTAGGACATGCAGCTAACACTGAGAATGGGTATGTTTGTGTTTGTAACTCCTTAAGCTTTTCTTCCCTCACACAAAAATAAAAAAAATGTGCCTTTGATAACGAAGGTAGAGATGTTGTACAGGGAGCCATGTAGAATAATAGAATCACATAATCATTTGAGGTGGAAGGGACCTTAAAGGTCATCTCATCTACCTCCCCTGCAATGAAAAGGGACACCTACAGCTAGATCACCAAAGTTTGAGATTCATCTTTTAATTTAAAGGATATAGGGATCCTCCTGCTTTTTTAGTAAATGAAATAGTCCTCTTAGAAACAGTTGACAGATTTCCAATGACATTTCCTTAAAAGTTAAATTTTTAAATAGCCACCATTATATTTTTCCTTTTTTGCTGCTTTATTGAAGGTGTCACAGTTCTGTGTGCTTCTCTCATGTTGCACACATGGAGGAGGGAAGCGGGAGGCAGGCCTGAAACAGAACTTGGTTTCAGACATGTCCTTCCACCTTCCCCAGTCCTTGTATTCTGCCTTCATTGAATGAAATGCTTTGGGTTGTTTTTTTTTTTTTTTTTTTTCATGTTACATATGGGAAAGTTCCTGAAATCAAGAGATTTGACCAAGATTTCTAGGCATTCTGTGATTTAGTGGAGGGTTGTTTCTTAGGGTACTATGGTTAGGTTGCAGTTAGACTTTATGATCTTGAAGGTCTTTTCCAACCTGAGCAATTCTGTGATTCTATGACAGCATTGAGTTGTGTCATATCACATAACTCCTGGACTAATCTTTATGTAATCACAACCATTCCTTATCAACACTGGACGATTATTTCCATGCAAATATTACTGCTTTTCAATAGGAAAACAAAAAGTATTTGCACAGAAATTGCATTTGATGGCTTTTCTATCATATTAATAATTGTTCTGCTTGGTATTTTTCTTTCTGGCAAAATATTTGTGGAAATTTTAAGACCACTAAATAAGATATGGTCTATTCCATGTTTATTACTCATCCTTCATTCTGCATTTTTTATGGTTGTGTAGCACTGCTTTCTTGTTCAGAAGGAAAAATCTGTTACTACATCTAACTCATCTTCTCCCATACTCCTAGCTTCCCTTTCAGAACTCTATTAATAATTTTTCTCTTCCATATGCACTTTTTGTTTCCCATATGCACATTTTTGCCTGAAGCAAACTCTTCTCGGTGTTTATTTTTGGTGTGCGACCAGCACTAATGTAATCCAGTTACAGTTATTTGTGCTGGTAGAATATCAGCTAAATCTACTTGCTCCATTTTGTCATGCCTAGTTAAAATTTTAAAAAGAAAATTAGTGAGATTTTTCCATAACAGTACTGGGTCAAACACAGTTCACACAGTGTACAGCACAATATTCAGTTTTGCTTTGTGCACCAGTTATTATCCAATTAGGGTGATAGTTGAGCATGTGTATTTTTGCCATGTGTTAATCCCAGTTGAGCCAGTAGTGCGTTCTGTCCTACAGACAATACAGTGGTTCCATTACAGTGGATGAAATTGCATTCTCTTTTGAATCCCTCTTACCCTGCTGTCTATGAATTAGCTGCACACATAGATGCCATATTTGAGTGTTGTTTTTTTTTCTCACATAGACAGTGACAAGCTTCTTAAAAACACAAGAGGAAAAAAGCACACTTCTTTTGCATAGATAAATCTTTTATTAATAGTTGGTGGTTTGTTTGTTTGTTTTTTCCAATTATTATTGAGGTATTTTCTAACTGTAAAATACCTTAGATGTGCAGGCTGGGTTCAGGACGAGTTCAGCAGTGTTAAATTCTTTTGAAAAAAACCAACTTTCTCAGATTCTGATAAGAGCCCATTTCAAATATAGTGTAGAAGCAGTGTATGTATGAATAAACACTACCGTCAAGAGGATGCCTTTGCAGTTCTGCATCATTCAGGTTGGGGTGTAGGAAGGTCACCTAAGGGTCACCTTCTCTTTTAAAAAATGAGATAGGACTGAGGGGAGTGTCTCTAGTCCCACAGTATATGACTATTCTTCCTTTTTTGCGTGGCCTTTTAAAAACATATATATGTGAACAGTTTTTGGCTTCTGAAATCAGCTAGATTTCTCCAAATAGCTTTAAAAGCAATATTTAAACTGGTTTTTATATTCTGACTACTCAGAAATGGTGTCTGAGAAAGCTTCAATAGCAACAGAATGTCCTGGAGTGGACAGGCCAGAGTGCTGTGTGTCCAAAAAGAAAGGCTCAAAGAATATACAGACTGCTTTTTTTTTTTTCTCTTAAGCTGATGTTCATAGCTTCATACAGGTCTACCATGATCAAAATGAAATCCAAACCCTGCCTTGTTAGTGTTTAGTCTTTAAATACAGAGAGAGAGTTTGCATGATTCAGTCTCACTTATCTTTATGTTTACCTTACATGTAGCAACGATCACCCTATAGACTCGCATAGCTCAGATGTCTGAGTGCTGGCTTCCATACCTACACCTGCAGTTCAGAAGTGCATTAACATTTATTTTTCAAACATCAAGCGACCTTAATTTACGCAGAGCTCTGAGAGTGCTTGCAGTTGTGCTCTAGTTATGTGAGAGGACAATGCCATGTGCATGCTTTTGCCTTTTCAGCAAAGCTCCTAACAAAATTTGCGTTATGACATGATTGTAGGACCAGCACCTGGAATGAAAATTCACTTAAAATTAATCTTAGTTTCATACGTGACAACAACAGTGTTGTCAAAATATTTCGTCCACTGTTTGAGCATTGCTGTAATTTGTCATTAAGGATTACCGCCAGGTTGTATCATTATGTATTTTAGGAAGGGCTGAGCTTTGAGGCATTTTAGGTGAATAATTCAGGAGGATTAAAATAATTTAATCATGTCTTATTGCATCAAAGCATTTGTACAAAATAATTTACTTTATTTGAAAGTAGATTTGCACATAGCTATAGTTATATCATTGTCTTTTAAATCTTTAAGCATAAATTTGCTTTATTGTTTGAAATGCTGAAACTCTACACATCACTTACAAATTGTGCAATTTTGGTGTACTTAAGTCCTAGATGAATACCAATAGAAATAAAAAGATTCTGTGACACAGGAATATATCTGTTTAAAACACACAATTGTTATCTTCTATGCTTAGACATACCTGACACAGGCTTAGGTTGAAAGAAGTAGGAAAAGACATTTGGGAGTCCAAGATACACTGAGTCTTAAGGAGCAGAAAAGTCAGTCACTTGAAACTGGAATATTTCCCCAAATATCTTCCAATGCTTGAAAGAGTCACCCCAGATTTCATACATTTTACACCTCTGTCACTCTATGAGAAGAATGCAAATACTTGGAAATAAAGGCTGCAGGAAAACTTAAGGAAACTAGCTTGTATCCCCATGAGGGGTTTACAGAAAACCCTGTACAGAAGGTAATTGACAACACTGAAGAATTTATGAAGAATGGAAAAGAGAAATTTATAATGCTATCATCACTTTGAAGATCTTAGGCACAAATAATATATGCCCATTTATATATTTACAAGCTGCTAAAGATTACTTGATTTGCTATGTAGATCTTTCCTAAGTGGCCTTATCTTTAAACCCAGCTTCTTGTTCTGTTTTCATTATGCCTATGTATGCTAGTACATAATGAAGCTTATGCTATGGTTTAGTATTTAGGGCAGATAACATTCTTCTTGAACTTGTCATTTGCATCTTCTGATGCAATTTTGTTGACAAGATCTCTCCAGGCATGCAGAAAAAATCCCGCTCTGTGTCTGTTTTGATCAGTGGCAAGAGGGGGATCTTTTCCAGTACTTAAGTCTTGATGCTGTTTCCACAAGGAAGCGCTTTGCCTTATAAAGCTTGCACATACGCATCTGCTTCAGCAGGATGCCTGCAAGTTGTGTCAGGGTCAGCTAGAAAAAGACCAAATGTGAAAACTGCGAGCGGTGTTGGTTGTGTTGGTTGTTTGGCTTTTGTTCTTTTTTTTTTCTTTCTTTTTCCTTTTTTGATTTTTTTTCTTCTTCTTCCGCGGTGGCTTGTCATCCAGAAAGGGATGCGGGCGCGTCCCAGGCGCGCACAGCGCTGCCTGCTCCTGCCTCCAGAGTGGATGCCGGCGGGGCGCTGCGCGAGTGGAGCCCGGCGCTGAAACAGAGCCACGCAACGGCTCCGCTCCAAGCAGCGCCGCCGCCTCCCGCTACCGGGGCGCTGGGGAGGTGCGGGCAGACGCACCGGCGTTTGGCTGAAGGGGCTTTTCTACCCAAAGTGGCTGGAGGAAGCGCGGGCTGAGCTATGCGTGCACACCTGCCCGAGCAGCCCAGCGGCGGCAGGGGGGCAGCGGGGCCGGGCAGCGGTGGGCAGCCCGGAGGCAGGGATGCTCGCTGTGCCTGCGGCTGGCACCAACGCCAGCACCAACCGGGACGCTCTGGCAGCCCCCAGGATTATCCCTGCGGGGCTACGAGCCGGAGCAGGAGCAAGTTTGTCGCTCTGCGGGACGCCGTGCGGAGGAGCCCTCGGAAATCCCCGGACAAGCAGCGGTGCAGCGCGGGGGAGTGGTGCTCAGAGGGCGGCTGGGCACCCCCGCTGCAGGTGAGCCGGTGCTGAGCCCTCCCAGCTCCCCTGGGCTGCTCCGGGGATGGGGTGAGGTCTGGGGGCTGTTCTGTGCTGGGCTGGGCTGGCATCGCGGTCTCTGGAAATTGCAGGGTCCTCTTGGAAGAGTTTGTTAAAATGTTTTGGTTCCTTTCTCCAGGTTCTGCAGCCTTTGAATTCCATTCTGTGAAGAACTGATGTATTGATCCCTCTCCCCCTGTAATGAATTTTGCCTCCTTCTGCAGTCGGCTTGTTTTCAGTCTTGGGTGGAGTTAAATAGGGATACTTGAACAGTGAACTTTGGCAAAGAGATTTATTACTAACAGAAAGCATGACCTATTTTATCTTTTTTTTTTTTTTAATCTTTCATATATCTGAAATAGTTCTTTAGCCTCTGCAAATATATTTTTGTTTTGTTTTGATTTGGTTTTTTTGTTTAATGGCAGGGGAGTGTGTTTTAAAATGTAAAGCGACCAGGATGCACACAGGTGCCTGTAAGCAATTAGGCTGAGGATGATTACACTCCTTGCAACCCAGCACTGTGAAACTGAAATCACAGCCACACTCATATGATGTTTAATATTAAAAAGCATTAATATTTCCTTCACTGAGGCATATGTTTTCATTTCTCCCTTAAAAAGCGACATAAGTACAGTCTCATTCAAAAACTTTACATTGTGCCAATGCTAAATACTTTTTCATAGCTTCACACTAAAATAAAAAAGCAGAATTTAATGTAGAAATAGGTTTTAGAAAAATGTTCTTACTTGCTGAAACAGTATAGACAGGAGTTTAACTAACTTTAGCCTCTGCACCCTCTCTACAGACTAAATCAATTCTCTGATGGAAATGGTTTTAATATATTTTCACTAAACAGAGAAGCCATGAGGCAAAGGATTGTCAGATAGCATAGCTGTGTTTTATCTTATGGTCTAGAAAAACTGATGTTCTGTTGACAGAAAGTGAATACAAAATAATGTATAGATGCAATACAAGAAAACATAGTAGAGGGGGAAAAGCATCTCTGAGCTGACCTTAATCATCACCCTTAATTTGGGGATACAAGTTAAAGTCAGTTATGTGTTTTTGAGGGCTATATTGATCAGAAAAAACTGTTGTCTTCTTTGCAAAAAGGAGCAGCAATAGTGAAACAGAGATACTTGCTGAACTGGAAAAAAAGAAAAAAAAAAACTTCTATTTGAAAGTTGTATCTTATGTATAGCTGTGATAGTAAATAAGCTAGTAATAACTTCTAAAGTAGAGGTTTCTTCCTGCAGAGTTCCAAGCAGATTTGTCTTCTGCTTGAAAATGTTGGGAAAAGTGATTGTCTTCAAGCATGAGGTAGACACATAGCACCTTGGAGAATCTGCTTCTTGATTAGCAGTACCAAATTCAGTCCTTAATTCCTACAGTTTGTATCACACAGTTTTATTAATCTACACTTTGTCATTCTGATCCTGAAAATCTGTTATCACTGCGAATGTGTCTCTGTTTTCTTTCCCAGTTCATCCTTCTTCACTATGTCAGAGCAACGAATGGCATTCTCACATTATTAATGTTTCAGCTAACTTAGAAATTCTGCTTTACTGCTCTCTGTATATCCAAACAGAAATGTATTTTGAATTACAAATAACAACAATGCTTACTTCTGAAATCGAATTGAAATCAAATTCAAGTGGAAATTTGATTTCAAGATCTAATTTGGTTTTTACTTCCAGTCCCTTTTTGACCAACTCATTTACAGCTCTGTTTCCTGTATTAAAAATGAAATAAAAGAAAACAAAGATAATAGGCAAGTTCTTTATGTCCTATTGCCTGGAAATACTTCTTGCCTCTCTGCAGTGCACTGTCTCTCTGTTGCTGTTAGCATCATGGAATGATCATTTGTGTGATTTATTCACTGATTTTGTATCTGAGGCCCCAGAGTTACATTACCTGTAAGAGACCTGAGTGACCCTTGCAGGAGGAGGTGGAGTAGGGGTGGTGAGCTGCAGTTTTCCACAAGCCTTTCCAAGGCTGGGTGTTGTTTGTACCATTGGATGTACTTTCCTGGCTGACACACCAAGGCTGCTGGCACATACCTGATCATACAGGTTAGAGATATGTGGTAACACCAGCAGCTGACGGTGTGCACGGAACAGCTCTTCCTTGTGCAGTAGCTGAGTAAGAAGGCATGGAGGGAGTGTTTAGAGAAAATTACACAGGTTGAGCTGCTGTGCTTGTCTTAGTAACTCCCAGGGTTACTACATAAAAACATAGAATCGTTTGAGTTGGAAGGGACCTGCAAAGGCCATCTGGTCCAACTCCCCTGCACTGAACAGTGACACCTACAGCTCCATCAGGTGCTCAGAGCCCCATCCAGCCTGACCTTGGGTGTCTCGAGGGATGGGGCATCACCACCACCACCCCTCTGGGCAACCTGTTCCAGTTCCTCACCACCTGTATTGTAAAAAACTTCTTCCTTACATTCAATCTAAATCTCCCCTCTTATAGTTTTACTTCCAAGCAGTCTCCATAAAGGAAGGTCTCCTCTGAGCAACTCACCTGTAAGAGTGTAGCTGCAAGCTTCCAGGTTCCTAGAAATCACCACTATTCTGCTAAAAGGACATGGAGAAGTAGAAGTGGATTCACGTCTCTGACCGTTTACCAGCTCAAATGATAACACTGAGCTCCACTTTAACTCATCTTGCTCTATTAGCTATTAAATTACTGGCCCTTCTGTTCTGAAATAGTTTCAAGGAAAAACATCTCATCTTAGGTACTGTTTTGTTATCTGCAGAAGTTCATACATGTATTTTATTTTGAAAGCTTGCACAGAAGCATAAATTTTCACATAGTTTTTAAATAGTATACTGTCAGAATCAGCTTTTATGGCTTCTTCGGTTCGCTGTTTTTTCCAGCAATACTCTCAATGTCTTTTAAAAGAAATAGCATCGCAGAGCTGTTTTCTTGCAAGTACTAGAGTCTTTTTAGCTAGACTCTACTTCATAGATGTGTCATGACTTAAAAAAGCAGTGAGCAGACAAGTTCTATACTATGAGCAGAGAGTGGAGGGCCTTTGGCACTGTTGCTGAAATTGTAGTGTATCTTTTGAGACCACTGTGCACGAGGGGGTAAGAGAGAGCTTTGAGGCAGGTATTTTTCAAGAGGTATTGGCTCTGATAAATGAAAAATAAATAATTTGTCATTGGATACATTTCTGAAAGCGTAGATTGTTCCTTTCAGGTTCCCAACCTTCTGCATGTAATTTGCCATTCTTATACAATCATAGAATCATTAAGGATGAAAAAGACCTCTAAGATCATCTGGTTCCATACCCACCATGCCCACTAACCATGTCCCTTAGTTTCACATCTACCCTTTTCTTGAACACCTGTAGCGACAGTGACTCTAACTCCTCCTTTCTTCTGTCAAGGTACCCCTGCCTGTGGAGTTATGGTGGGCTATTTTAGACACCTCAGGCAGATCTTTTCAATCTCAGCTAGTACATTTGAGTGCCAGTAAAATGGCAAGTAAAGGAGAACCAAATAATGCTGTTTTGGGGGGAAGGGTTTTCAGTCTTCAGGGCTATTGAAGGAGCTAGGTGTCATAAGACAAGTTTTAACTTAGCACTGACATTGTCAAGGGTAAAACAAAGGGTGGCTGTGCAACTTTTAATGCAGAAAGAAGTTAACATGTCATCTTCAATCTGGTACTTACCAAAGTATTTAGACAACAGCTCATGAGATTCACAAAGATGAATCTTAATTCAGCATCTTGCCTTGGACAGATCGTTGTGCTGCATTTCCAAAAGTGAACTCATTTGTACATCTCTTAAGTAACAGCTGCACAGATTGCTAACAATATTTCAAAGCAGAAATACAGAAGCTATTAGCATGTTCTTTTCGAAGATGAGTAATATTGTAATAACGATTCCTCTCTCCAGTCCTATTGTCTGAAAGAGAACATGGAGAAGTCTAGGCGTTCTGCGATTGCATTCTGGGTGACAGTCACATCCGACACTCCCAGGACAGCTGCTCTAGAAAACAGTATTTCTTTACATTCATATTTAAACTACTTATTCTGAAAAAAAAAAAAAAAAAAAAAAGACAGGAAAATGCTGTTAATACTGAATTCATAGCATTTGGATTATGTTTGGCAGAAAATGGAGATCAAAGATAAGTGGTGATGGCTTTTGAGTCCCCAGCACTGAGGTTAGCAATCCCTTTAGCAATGTAGGGAATGCTATTGGTCCAGTCAGGAACCTGAAGATATACCATTCATCCCAGACTTTCCACTCTATCTCCAGAAGGCATTCAGCCACCTCTGCTTGGATGAATAATGTACTTTGCAAAAGTCTTTGGGTTTAAAAGGGAAGTAGATGTAATTTTATTTTCTTGTAAAATTTCTGTTTCCTATTCATGTATCAAGTCTTTCATCAGTGCTAATATTTTTGATGGCACATAACTCCTTGAGGCAGAAAATAACAGCTGAGGAATAAGCATGATTACACAGATCATGAAAGTATTTGTATGCAAGATGTTCTGTATGTTTCACGTAAATACTGCAGTGGGAAGATATATGCTATGTAGTATATTAACCAATGACTGTAATGATTCATAGTTCATCTACACACATTTTGGCTCCTGCTGACTGCTCAGCCATAAATATGTTATTGCTTAATTTGCATGATTTGTGGCACCATATTTAGATTTGCATTTAATTAATCCCATCCTTTAAAACTTCTATATGCCTAAAGAAGCCAAGAACTTTTTATCTCCTTGAGATATAATTTGGCTTCTGGGATTCTCAGGGAGGTGAAAGGGGGCATGGGAGGAAAACTGTAAGATTTGGAGGGGAGGAAGAAGCTGTTTGTTGCATTGGTAATTGACCTCAACTACACGAGTTCTGTGGTAGTCCTCCTGATGTTGCTAAATCTCTCTACCACTTGGCTTGTGTGTTCACCCATGGGTGAGAACAAAAGGGCATTCTGCTAGAACCAGACTAGCTGAGGCCAAGAAGATTCAAAACCATGGGTTTTTTTTTCCCTTTTTTCCTTTTAACATTTTCTAAAATTTGCAGTGCAGATCCTCTCAAAAGTATCCTGGCTTTTTCACCTAACAGACTCCTTACTACCAAAAGAACTTATAACACAGCACTACATTTGATCTGCACTGCATTGGTGCATGACATGGAAATGAATTTCTTCCAGTCTCTTCCAGTGAGTGACTTGTGTGGTTGTAGTTTGCTTTAACTGTTCTGTGGCGTGTCCACAGAACTGATGGACTGAATCATGGAATAAAAGGTTTACGTTGCAGCTTGCCTAAGATTATCGGAGTAAAAATGGATAGCCCTAGTTGTGCTTTCTGTCTAATGTTCCACTACATTTCAATTAGATGTTCAAAGATGCACACCTTTCACAGCAACTCAAAAAGATGGCTATCACCTAGTCAAAATAAGTGAAGGATGAGGAACAACTTGTTATGGCTGTTTGCTGAGCAACGGCTAAAATTGAGATGGAATTTTTCTCAGCTATTTGGGTATGACTTAAAGATACAAACTGAAAATTGATTTCTGTTTTGGAAATAGATCTTTAGGAGTATTGAAAACAACTGAGAAAATCTCAGACTTCCCTAAAACAAACAAACAAACAAAAAAACCCTAAAGGGTATTCCTGGCTACAGTAATGATGGGATTTACAGTTTGCTAATTTAGCTCTGTATCCTGATGTCTGTATGTGTCTTTTGGATGAAGGATAATAAAAATATAGTTGGAAAAATAAGGGAAGCAGAAGAATTACGGCTGAAATTACTTTACATTTAAGAACTGTGATTGCTTTGAAATAAGCCACAAATTGATACAGTATAGTTTATAAATTAGGTACCATAAGTTCACTTTTATATATATATATATATAAATTATTGCACTTAGATGAATCAACTCAACATTCACCTTATTTCAAAACCATAGAATAGAACAGCTTGGGTTGGAAGGGACCTCAAAGATCACAATGCTCCAACTCCCCTCCACAGGCAGGGCCACAGACCTCCATATCTAATACTAGATCAGGCTTCCCAGGGCTCCATTGAACCTGGCCATGAACAACTCCAGGGAGAGGGCATCTACAAGCTCTCTGGGCAGACTGTCCTAGCACCTCACCACTCTCATAGTAAAGAACTTCCTCCAATATCTAACCTAAATCTTCCCTCCTTCAACTTAAAGCTATTTTGCCCTTATCCTGCTATTATCTACCCTTTCAAAGAGTTGAAGAGTTGGAAAAAAACCTTCTGTTGCTTTGAGAGTTAAAAATAGTGGGATCAAAAAAAAAAAAAAAAGATTTTACGTATTCAAAATACAGGTTTTATAATATCTAAAATGAACATCAGAGAAACAAACATAATAATCCTTTTTGCAAATTCCATTTCTGGTATAAGCTTTCTTTTAAGTCACAGGAGCTAGTTATGAATGTAGTGCAAAATCCAATTTAGCAAAATTACATCTGGTTTGGTTTCAGCTATATTGTACTTTTAATATCACATTTTACCTTTCTGATTAAGTATTTTTGCAGGGAGAAGCAAGTTACTTCAGCAGCTAAAACTGTTCATATAATTGGTCAAACAGAATATAAGACAAATGATTTTCATTATGCATTTAAAATGAGAGCAGGATGGAGCAGTGCCATAGGTTTCCAGTAACTGGCATTGTAGAGCAGCCCTGTTGCACTTAGATAGGAAAAAGAGTTAAATAGAGGCTTCCAAGGCTCCCTGTTTGCAGTTGTTTAGTTTTTTTGTTGCTGTTGTTTTTGAGTTCTGAGAAACATTTCCTCTATAGTGTATTAGTATTGTTGTGTTCATGCTTAAAAGAACCTTTGCTATTTTGTAAAATCATAGAATCATAGAATAGCTTGGGTTGGAGGAAACCTTAAAGATCATCCAGTTCCAACTCCCTGCTCTGGGCTGGTTGCCCCCCACCAGACTAGGCTGCCCTGGGCCCATCCAAACTGGCTTTGAGTGCCTCCTGGGTTGAGGCACCACAGCTCCTCTGCACATTTGTTTGTTGGTTTCTCCCAGTTTTTATATTGCACTCATCTGATAGATCAGTACATGAAACATTTATCAAAGTATGAAGAAGGTCTTAGGTCCGGTTTTCTTTTTCTTCATTCCGTAGGGTCTATCTTGTGGGGGGAAAAAAAAATGAAAAACAAAAAGCAACAACAAAATTTTTGTTTTGTGATGTTTTGTGATCACAGTTTTGTGATGGGAAAATGCAGCTGTGATCACATGGTCCCTTTGGCTGATCTACTGAAGAGTGGCAGCTGTAGGAGTGGGGTCCTGGCCTTACATTTTGCTCCTTCGGTGTGTTCCTTCTTATGGTTGCACAGCAAGCTCTGTTAGAGAACCGCTATGAAAGGAACTTAAAACCATTAAAAAAAAAAGAGGAGGTTTCAAAGGGACCTATTTCAGGGCCCAGCTTTTTGTCCCTTCGCACAGCGGTCAGCGCCAGCACAAGACTGAGAGCAGAAGCATGTGACAAGGGATGGGAGACAACTTGTCCCAAAAGGCAGCATACAGCAGCTTCTTTCAACAGTGGCAACACTTAAAGTGCAATCTGATATGTGCATTTTGGTTTTGACAACACAATAGCACTTGAGGCCCTCCTTTTGCTAAGTGCAGAAACGTGTATCGAGCTCTTTGCTACCAGGAACTCTAACAAATCATGTTTCACTTAGGAAATGGAAAGTTGGGGGGAAACCTGTTCCCTTCCTCTTTGTATTCTTTCTCGTGACGGCATAACTGGGTTCCCTCAAAAGCTAGCCATCTTGCAGTCATGAATATGGAAGTCACCTGCTGCCAGTCAGTTGCAGTTGAACTTTGCTGTGCAGTCACACAGATGCATTGGCACAGGCAAGCCACACTTTGGCAAAGAGGTACCAAAAATTGATATTGACTTATTCAGTAAGAAGGCAATATTAAAAAAAAAAAAAATCAGTCGATTTCTCACTTTCTCGCTCAAGCATAAGGTTAGAGGCAAGTGGCCCACACCTCTAGAAAAGACATTCCTACTGTTTTATTTCAGTTTACTTCTAAACCTTTTCTTGTGATGCTAGAGACATAATTCCACCAAAAAAAAAAAAAAAAAAAGTTAAAACTTACACTTTGTAGTACTGAAATATACTTCCATGTATGCAGCTATTTTCTTAGATGGTAACCCTACTCTATCAGGAAAATATCTCTCTTCTGTATCATGAATTTATTTTTTTTTTTATTCTGTGTCTAATAATTGAAAAACAGTAATAGTGAGTATATTCATTTATTGTATATAAGCCCTTTACATGTTCATGTTTTATATATTTATAGATAAATGATAACATCTCATGCAGCTGGGCAAAAAATGGTGGTTTGATCACCGTCAGCTTTCTTCATTAGACAACTGCATGACAGACTTACCAAAACTTAGCACACTGGTACTGGATTGAGACTTAAAAGGATCTATAGTACATGAATCTATATAATGTGTGAATGAAATCCAGGTTCCACTTCAGCTTATTAATTTAATTATTAATTAAAACATTTTTTTCTGGCTATTTATCCTGATAATGTGCATGTATTTCCGTATGAAATGCATGAATCGTAGAATCATGGAATCATTAAGTTTGAAAAAGACTACTAAGATCATCTAGTACAACCATCTAGTCTAAACATCTAAATAGGAAAACTTTTATGGTAATGATATTCATTCAGTTATTGACATACTCTGTACCCATTAATTTAATTTTTCCAAAACTGCTTTTCAGCATTGTGTGTTCAGAGTAGAATAGCAGTATCGTTGCATTTGTTATGGATAGAACTTGGCTGCAAGTCAATAACCAGTAGTAATTGACTCGAGATGGAGCCAGGCTGAATTTGGGGAAAGGTAAATTTGATAGGATAAGGGGATGCCACATCATACATTCAAGAAGTCCAATTTTTGGTAACACTTAGCAGGCCTTTACTGAACCCAGTAATCATTGGGCATTCCTGAATATCCTGGCCAGTAGGACCTTCCACAACTCAGAGAACATGTAGAAGTTGCTATGGCCATAACATTATTATTTAGTTAGAGAGGGTCCAGAGGAGGGCCACAAAGATGATCAGAGGGCTGGAGCACCTCTCTTATCAAGGCAGGCTGAGGGATCTGAGCTTGTTCAGCCTGGAGAAGAGAAGGTTGCAGGGTGACCTTGTTGTATCCTTCCAGTACCTAAAGGAAGCCTATAAACAGGAGGGGAGTGAACTCTTTGAAAGGGTAGATAACAGCAGGACAAGGAAAAACGGTTTTAAGTTGAAGGAGGTAAGATTTCAGTTGGATGTTAGGGGAAAGTTCTTTACTATGAGAGTGGTGAGGTGCTGGAACAGTCTGCCCAGACAGGTTGTAGATGTCCTGTCCCTGGAGGTGTTCAAGGCCAGGTTGGATGGGGCCCTGGGCAGCCTGGCCTAGTATTAAATGTGGAGGTTGGTGGCCCTGCCTGCAGCAGGGGATTGGAGCTTCATGATTCTTGAGGTCCCTTCCAACCACAGCCATCCTATGACTCTATAATTTAAATAATGACTTTATGGAAGTGAAATCCTACAGAAATATAATGAGGGGCAGTATCAACTTGTTGCAATTTGACTTGATTATAACATACTTTTTCTATAATGCACCACATGTAGGTGTAGTGTATGTAGTGAGCTGAATCATGATACACTGCAGTTGCCTCTGGGTCAGTTATTACTTACTCAGCCTTTGCAAGTATAAAATTGATAGCAATCTGATCACTTCTGCGAGCATAAATCTGCAAAAAGCCTGTTGTTTGTAGTTCTTTATTTCTTTGAGTTGTCATAGTGGTATTCTCAGTGGATCTTCTGTTTATACTGAGGTGCACTTAAGTCCATGGAGTCAGCACAAACTTTAAGCAGGTACATTACTCTTGAAATAATTTCTGCTGAAAATTGAGGTTATCACTCCTAGCTGTTTTGGTTTAAAGCACTGGTTTCTGTCTATGAACTAAACTAGTCTGTGTACCAAGAAATGCAACATTACGTTAATCATACTGACAATACAGAAAAGAATGAATCAGTTCTTTGTAGTGGAAGAAAACGCAGGGTTGCAGAAATGTTCTGCTGAGTGGTCAAAAATTAAAAAGCTTTTCAGATTCATCATTCTTGGGTCCTTGCATCTTCTTCCCTTGTCGTCTCTCACTGAACAGTTGCCTTTGGCTCATTTTAGGTAGTGCCCTTTCAAAACACTTTTTGGTACTGGGAAAATTAAGGAACTGTTCTCCTTCTTCAAACCTTTGCCCTTTTCTCTCTTCTTTACCAAGAACCCCATTACTTCTATACCACCTCATCTGTATTTTCACATTTTTGAATGGCTGCCAATAGTAGTATTACTGGGTTTACCTATATGCTCTTTGTCTTATTTCCAGATGTAAGTCTTTTTTTTTTTTTTTCTTGTGGTTCACTTGTCAGGATTTGTCCTCAGGTGATAATAACTTTAATGTACTTTCTGCCAGTTTGTACTGCATTGTATTACCTCACACATGAGGGTTCAGCAGATTGAAAAAAAAAAAAAAAAGAAAAAAGAAAAAATGAAAATGTGAAAGGAAACAGAATGTCATGTCAGAAACATTTAGTGGCAGATGGATGAGGGTTAAAGGAGCTTGTTGTGATTTTCTTTGTGGCTTTTGCTTTTTTTGTTTAGTTTTTCATAATAATAGCAATAATAAAACCACAAAGACAAAGGACTTTTTTTTTTAAATAAAATAACAAGGGCTAGGAAAGGGGATCAAAGCAAAATTAATCCTGTTAATGTTTTCTCCAGACATCATTATTGCCTGATATCTGACATTTCTTAAAGCGTCTCAGAAGAAACAGCTATGTGATTCTTTTGTTCTCCAAGACGTTTGCAAGTCAGGTCACTGTTCATTTCATTTCAGGAAGGGTAAGGCAGGGAGGTTAGCAAACTTTTTGTGGATTGCGCATAAAACAGATGGAGAGCTTTGCATTTTCAACTCTTTTATCTTAGAGCAGTTATTCTCTAACGCAGGCCACGGCACACTATTTGTTGAAGTTCTAACAAATTTTCAGCTGTTTTATGCTGGGTTTTGGCTATTTGCGGCTATACCATCTTTTGGGGGGATCTGAACCTTCATACGCCTGTACTGTGTGTCAGCAGAATGGAGGTGCAGCATCAAGCCCAGTTCCCTTGCTGGGATTCTCAATGACTCCCTCCATTGATGAGCCTGTGTATCCTGATAGGACAGCTGACAGGAGGAGAAAAGAAAGTGGTATTTCTGTAGGCATTCAGATTCAATCCGCCAAATGAGTTCAAAGGCCACAAAAGCCAGTTTTAATTGCTACTACAACTGATCTCTAGCTAGTACAGCAACAGTGGGAAATGTTAGTGAAGCAGAATTTCAGTTGTTCTGAAACTATTTTAAAGCAGTAGTATTGCCTCTGATTTTTGAATGCAAAAGTTAAGCCGTCATGATGTAAGAGTTTTGGACTGGAACTTAAAAATCACTAGACCATTCTTATTCTGTTTTCACTGAAAATACACTATCAACAATGAAAGCCCTTCATATTTAACAGCACACACATTTCCACAACCATAAATATAAAGATCTGCATGTAGAATTGCATGGCTATATTGTTCTTATTCTTCTAATAAAAAATGCTTACAGGATGAAACACTTGGTTATCTCAGTCATTTGCTTTTAATATATTAGAGTTTTTTAAACAACTCATTGGAAGAGCTCCAACAAAGCTTTATAGCAGCTATTATGTATTAAAATTTATTTAAAATATTAAATATTTTAATGTTTCATAGGAAGGCAGCAATCCAGCTGGATAGATGTAAAAGGGTGATGTACGGTTAAGTAATTTCTAAAATTCCCTGCTGGAGACATAGTGGGATATTCCCAGCTGATCTGTTATATCAAATTATAAAATGTAATCTTACTGGTTGAATTATTTAACATTTGCTTGATTGATAGCAGTGCTTGTTTTCATAGAAATAAATATGCATTTTAAAAGGAGTTACACATATTTGGCATAAAGAAATCTGGAATGGTATTTTTCCTATAAAACATGAGGGGGTACCTGGAACAGCTATGCTTTTGTATGCAAACTATATAAAAATGTATTTGATGTAGTTGAATCGGCATTTATGAAACTTTGACCTTTATTCATTATGACTTCTTTATTCATGTTTTGTCATTATTGTCTTGACTTGAGGTATTAGTACATGTCTCTAGTGGACTTATAGAGATACGGAAAAGTTCTAGGTATTACATTAAATCTGTTTTTAAATATGATGGAAAGTCTCCAGAGGCATGCCTCGATTGATGGTATTTTAAATCAAGTTGGGGTGGGCTGGCCCCAGCTGGCAGCCAGGCAACAACACATCCACTTCTGACTCTTCCATCATAGAATAGGGGATAAAGTAGGACGAACAGGAGTGAGAAAGCACTCAGGTCAAAAGACAAATAAGGAAGCTGCATACCAATAACTGTTAGAAGAAAAACAGTGTCAGCTTGCAGGCTCCAGTTTAATTTATTGGCAATGAACATGGGCTGCAGTCTTTATGGAGTGAGTGCTCATTGCCGTGCAGTATTTCCTATTGTTCTGGCCCTGTTCCCTTACTTCCTCCTCAATATTTTCTGCCCTGTATTAAATGCCCAGCAGACCCAGGTCTCCTCCCACAGAGGCCTACCAACCCCCAGCATCCAAATCCTTGCTGTGGGTACCTATTGTACAAGTGAAAACAGTAGCCTTATGCAGCTATTCTAGCTGTAACCGTTTTTCACAATAAGAGATCCATTTTACATCCTAAAACATAAGGCAATAATCATTAGCTATTCAAGTTGATGAAGAATTGGCTAATTATTTATGCGCCTGCTTTAAATCTTTCACTTTTTGTTGAAGCAGATGGTGCTGATCATGCTATGACAAGATATAAACAGCTGTTCTAGGTCAAACCAATGGTCGATTCAAGCCATTACACTAAGTATGATGATGGTCAGTACTGAATTTTCCTATTAATCAGAGTAATATCTGAAAGGAAAATAAGCTCTCCATCTCCCTTCCTTCACCTCCACTCTGCAAAACTTTATTTTCAGAAGTCCATTTGCTTGGAAAGAAAAGAAGGCTTTTTCCTCAGATGTTCAAATTTTTGTTTCCTTTGGCAAACTTTACATCAAACTTTTTAAGAAACTATTAGTCAAAAATGTACTTAGGCTACATTGTGAGAGATTTCATAGTTTTAGAAATAAAATATTTTGAACTAAATCAGGTAAATTTTTAGAATTTTTCATGTTTCTCCTTTTTTTTTTTTTTTTTTTTTAAGTGAGTTGTTCTGCTACACTTGACTTGATTTTTCAATTAATTCGGACCCTTCTAGTATTGTTTTTCAATTAACTTCGGGTATGAGTATCTGGGGTCCTAAAATTAGATGTTACTAACTGATGAAAAGGCTACAACATAGTTAAATGCATGCTGTTTAAGGCCACTTGTTTCCTACTCTTATCCCTAGTCCCATGTAGGTCTCAATCTCCTTTCACCTCCCTCAACAACTCCTTACTTCCTACTTCATTTTGTGAATCCATGTTTGAGAAACTGAGGAGCCAAGAAATATAACTGGTTTGTTCTGGTATTTCATCTTTTATATCTGGTATTTTTATTTTATTATGACTTCCTACCATCTCAGATTTGCATGAAAGCTTCTGTAGTTAAGGGTGATATCTAGTTCCAGAAGTTCTGTGTAATGCCAGTATTTGTGTGAGCAGAAGGCCCACGCATGAGCCGTCTCCTCCTCCCCAAAAGATGGTGTCTCAAAAATCCTGACTTTATGGAAATCTTAAAGATTTCTGTGGGCTGTGGATTTTACCATAAGTAAAATAAATGTCTTTTCACTTGTGGGTGGAAATCCTATTATTTCTGCAGTATGATGTTGCTACCCATAAGCAGAGAGAAAATACTCCTGAATGGGTGAAGAGACTGTTCAGTTAAACAGCATCTCTTTGGCAGTAGAGGTAGAATGGCATCCTTTGGGAGATGCAAGGAATGACCCCTCATTATCCTGTCATTGACAGGATAGTTTTCTTGGATTTAGCCACATTAAACAGATCTTTGTAGCTTGATTCCTAAGTTTTGATACCAGAAATGCTTGCAACATTTTTTTTTTCACACCAGCTCTGTTTTTAGTATCTATTCTTCAAATTGTTCTTCTTTATGTGATGGATATTTTGATTTTAAAAGGGCGCTGAGAGTTAGGTACATGCTGCAGCTAGAAATAAATATATGCAGATCTTTTGAGGGCTTCTGTTTGTTTGGTTGGTTTGTTTTGTTTATCTTCTGAGGGAAAAAAAACAACAAAACAACAGCAGTGAACTGTTTAGTCCTAAATTACAGAAAGGGAACATTTTAATTTTCACGTTTGTGTTTTCACTTCAGAATAGCAGAACAACTTATAGCTAGGCAGTTGTGCAATTATCCCAAAGTGAAACATCTGTCTCGGCTCTAATCTTGCCCTCCTATCCTTTCACTGAGGCTTTCTGATTAACTTTTTATTCTTAGGATAGCAATTTGTATCAGAGATCTAATTAAGACCTTTATGTAACACATCCGAAGTCCTCCTTTTGCAAGTCTGGCTCACCTCAGTACCCCTAACGTTACAGCTTTCGGTATGGAGCATTCTGAAATGTCTGACATTTCAAGCTATCTCTTCTGGTTGAAAACAATTTCAGCTATTGAGAACCGTGAACAAGATTCATTTCATTCTTTTGTCCCGGTAAGGAAAACTGTAACATACCTCTGAAGTAAGACGTGTTTTTAAATTGAAATTCTGAGTGTTAGGCTTCTTTCAGCAGAGGAAAATGTCTACACTGAACTTCTCTGTTGAGCTGGATGAACTCGAATCTATGACCTCAGGTCTTCTGGGTGATTATGTTTCCTACTGTTGCATGTGTGAGTGGGAAAGAACAGCCTTTAATAAAAGCTGGCAATTTCTGGGAAGAAAATGCATAATTCTGTGTGTCTGGGGTTAAAAGATGGTGCTGACATTTCTATTTTATTATTTTAAGGCTTGCTTGGAGAAAGAGAGAATATTAAATGTATATGTTCTCATTTCTGGAAAAGTATAAAATTGAAGTAAAGCTTTTAAAAGAGGGAATATTTATCAAATGCATTAGAAAAATATAAGTACATATTACTGCTTACCACTGAATAACATATTCTAATATGCTAGTGTTTACTGTGTATAAAATAAAACAATTAAGTTGACTGATCTCATCTATGTTTACGTAAGTGTGTTAATAATTTTAATCATATTTTACTTAATATTGTTGTCGTGTGCACTGAAGCTATTTATTTTCCCGTAGGCAGTGGCAGATGCAGGGTGATGCTTTCTGTGACTGGGTTAGGTGAGCCAGATAGGGCATGCTGTAGAGGAAAGAAAAGTGCATCTTGAGTTCTTCTGTATATTTTCTTTTTGTGGGAAACATGTATTTTATGGGATACATCTATATAAATATATATTTATATAGTGTAGAAGAGACGTGTATCTGAAAGCTGAAGTATATTATCAGTAATCTGAAGAACTGCATAGATACTAATTATATAGTCTCAGTTCCTTTGCTACCTGATGGGCTGGTATCAAAAATGCTTGGATTTCTGTGTGTGAGCAGAGATCCTACATTATAATTGAAGAAGACTTTTCAAAATTTGTCACAAAGCATATAGTGGCATGTAAAGAGTGGGCTGACTTTAACTTGGACTATCTTGATTTCGCCGTGTTATGTCTGCCCTAAAAAACACCAAAAACTGGAGCCTCCTGCAGATACCGTGTTCTTCTTGCTGTAATACTTTCTATGTAATTTTTCTCCCGTTCCTTTGAAGCACACAATGTTCCCATTTCTTGTCCTCCCAATCAAACATTTATTTAGTATCAGGGTCAAGCCTGCAGCTGGGATTTTATATGTTAGCACTCAGAATTGGTGCACCTTCCTGCGAAGTTGGTTAGCTTCTGGAAAGGACAATCAGAGTAGGTGTTAATTTTCCCCAGACGTCCTATGGCGAAAGTCAGGATTTACAACAGGCTGAGAGTGGAGAAGGTGATATTTCTGGCAGGCATCATGATTTACTGGTGGGGGGAGGGAGGAGAGGGGGATTTTAAAATTGTTCTATTTAACTCAGAGGGTGGAATGGGTACCTAAAAATAAAGGTAGGAGGAAGCATTATCTGTCCGAAGTGGTCATAAATAGAGGGCTACTTCATGTCTGAATGTCAATTGTTTGAGATAGGTGTTGTTTTTTGCAGCTGATATTGAAGCATTGTTCTACAGGCACAAAGGAAATCTGTGTTCCTAAAGCTGATTGTTTTGCAGACTGCTCTCTTGGATTTAGATGCCTATGTTCTACATACATCTTGCCATAAGCAGACAGTTCCTTTTGTGTTTCTAAATGCATGCTTAATGCTCTTCCCGGTGTTCTCTCCTATCACTTGATATATAGTGCTTAACTTCCATTGCTTTCTTTGTTAGGACATGTTTTCTTCTTCATTCCTAACAGTAAACAAAGCTTGTTGTGAAAGTCCTGTCCTGGAGCCTTTCTAGTTATTAAAACAAACAAGCAAACAAACCAAATCTCCATTACATTACAGTATGACACTCACAGGCTTTATTGTTTTTATACTATTCATTATCATTAGTAGTATCGTTATTGTTGTTACTATTTTGTTATAGATCAAAGCTGCCTTTTAAAGTTTAATATTCCACTGTTTGGGAGTGGGATCATGTAAATGCATGAAATGTTGTTGTGACATTTGAAATTCCTCTAATTGATTTGCAAACCCATCTTCTCGATCTTGGTAGATTGGTTATGACAGCTTTTAGGTTTTATGTCTCTGTGATTGTTACATTCATTGTTCGATATGGTGACAGCAAGAGGTCAGCGTTGTTTCTGTGTACCAGAAAGGTTGTTTCGTTGTGTGGATAAGTGGCTCTGAGTTACGTGTTCACACAGTAAATCCAGAGAGTACAAAACTCTCCTAGTCTTGCTTTGGTCACTGTAATTAGTTTGTAATAATAGCATCCTAGACTTTTGTGTCTCACATAGAAGAGCATATATCTTCAAATCAGTTTCTATAGTCAAGGAATGATCATATTTTCATAGCCTTGTGCTACTTTTTGTGACTATCTCATCGTTAAGACGCCGTGTTGTTGCTGCTACGTAAGTCACTGTTATAATTGCCCCAATTTATTTGTATTCGGTTTAGGACAATTCTTTTTTTCCCCTCTGTCTTTCTGTATTCAATTCTCACCAAAACAACACTACTTAGAAGTGATAGAATGCTAAAATGTGAAGATGGGGAAATATATCATAGGTCATATTGCCCATATGGCAAAATGTGAGTACTGCCTACAATATGTATTTTAGTGCTTAGTCTAAGTTTATACAAAGAGTTTCAAGGCTTCTGTTTCTCCTCGGAGAAATTATACAATTGTCTGATGAAACTGCCATGTAGTTGTGTAGGTGTGTAAAATCTACTTGCCAGTCTTTGACACTGAATTGAAAAATATTCCCATTTTAAAAATTAAAAAAGAAAAAAAAAAAACCTGTTTTTGAAAAAACAGGAAATTTTGCTGATTTGAAGTGTTTATCATCATCATTCATAACTTCAAGGATTTTTTTATTTATTTCTTTTTTTGTTTGTTTCATCATCTTAGAATTACAGAATCATTTTTGAGTTTATCTTGCTGGCCTTGCGAATTTATTTGTACATACTCATTCCTTGATTATTTCTTAACTAGAATTAAGTCCAATTTTTCTGGGATTTATAATTTTGATTTCATAAGGTATATTTTTATAGTCCTGTATAATAACTTTGACAGACTGTTGGTCTTACTGTACCCTCCAGTCATGCTTGTAATTCTTGAAATTATAATGGACCCTGGTGCTTTCTTTTTTTAAGCGATGATATATAGTCGAGTTCTTTTTATGGCACTGTTAGTACTCATCTTTAGTTCACTCTCTTTACATAGTTCCATCACTCTGCAAACTAATGGTACCACATTCTGTTCATGTTGTGCTTTGAAATTTTTGCTAAATGCTATTTCTAAGAATTAAGAGTTGGACAACAATATTGTCTTAATACTGTCTTGTTAGCAGAAGATGAAACTTTCCTTCCCTGTGGAAAGCTCATCTATGAAAATTGATTAGTTGCTATTTTATGTGTCTGTTTGTACATAATGCTTTAACTTTCCTTGTGTCTATGATTCATAGGATCATTAAGGTTGGAGGAGACCACTAAAACCATCCAGTCCAACATCAGCCCATTCCCAGCATGCCCACTAACCATGTTCCTCAGTGCCACATCTCCCTGGTTCCTGAATACCTTCAGAGATGGTGACCACCACCTCTCTGTGCAGCCTGTTCCAATGCCTCAACACTCTTTTAGAGAAGAAAATTTTCTTAATATCCAGCCCAAACCTCCGCTGGCACATTACAGCCATTCCTTCTCATCTTATTACTAGTTACCAGTGAGAAGAGGCTGACCTCCGCCTCTCTCTTCCTTCCACTTTCTCTTCTGTTTTCTGAGCTGCTCAAGCCAACATTTTCTTTTATAATTGAGACTTCAATTTTTTTCCTTTCTTCTGTTGTTCCAGTCTCACCTCCAAGACGTGATTCATACAATTATCAGAAAATTGGATGAATAAAGATACTGAACAAATACCTCATCTGTAGTGAAATTTCAGAATAAGGGTGTTGCAAGCAAAGCAAATTTGAGTTGCTTAAATTAACTTTATTGACAGTTAACATTTTAATTTTTAGATGGATATTAAGAAACACAGTAGGCAAACAGTTGAACTAATGCGTAGGGAAAGCACCTGTCCTTCCCTTCCCCAGGCTCAAATTCACTCCAGACACCTCTCCCCACATCACCGCTGCTGGTTACACTCAGCCCTTTCAGTGACACAATGGCAGTGCTGGAGACCAGGCCTCAGCAGCTCCTCTTGGTCTCTCCTTGTTCCTGTCCAGGTTCAGTGTTTGAAACAAGCTGTTGATAAGCTATATATATGAATATATATTTTTTAATTTTATTCATCACCTTATGATTCTGGGACAAAAGTACACACTGGGACAGCAATTAAAACTTTTCCAGAGGACTTTAGGTTAGAAGTTTACTTCTACTGACATAAAAAATAAAACCCTGCTCTATCCAGCACAACCCAGTTTGACCTAGAGTTTGTTGCAGATATTTAAAATCAAGTAAAATCAAGTATAACTCCAGTTCTTCCTAATCATTGCTAAATATGCATTAACTAAATGAATGCATGTGGCAAACCCTTTCAAACCCTTTTTTTTTTTTTTTTTTTTTTGTCCTGTACATATTTAACCAGGATAAAAGAGTTAAGATTATACATTTTATGGACAATAATGTCCAGACCTTTTTGTGGAAACTTCAGTGCTGAAGTAGTATCAATGGTGTTTTTGCTCCTTTTCCTGTTTGATTTAGGAACTTTTCTGTAATTCTGAACAGTCTTTCCTCTGTGTTTCTTACTCTGTCCCTTCGATGTAGACTTGGCTGTAGGCTGTTGTCCCTTCTGCTCTGGCCGAGCAGAGGTGACTGCTCTTTGGCATCTTCTCGCTATTCACCTTAGTTTGGGGCTGCTGTGTGTAGTTCTCAGGGCCACTAATCAGTTCCTGGAAGGAAATGCATTATTCTTTGGAATCTTCTTTATGGTCTGATAAACTTCTTGAACAGATACTGAATTCTGTTAATTTCTGCATTTTACATTTAGTTTACCGTTTTTTTTTTTTTTAAATCATCTTCATTTGCATTTAAATTTTTAGTCATTTATTTCTGGTTTGACAAGAGTTATAAAATTCTCCCTGCAGCAACAAACAGTACACTCAACCTTCAGTCTGTAAAAAGGTAGCAAAATAAGGTATAAAATAACTGCTTTGTGAGCTTGGTCTACCATGATTTCAGAAGTAAACAGACATGGCATGGGTGATATGGCCTGTGGTTTTGAACAGAAAAGAAGAATATGTGTTTTGCTTTTGTTTTCCTCTGTCTGGAAGAAATAACATCTTTGATCACATCAGGGCTGTGTCATGCACTTGTAACAGGCATCTTCATCACATAAGATGCCTTAAAACTGAGTGCGTGTTTTTTTCATAATCTGTATGTTTGCACACATGTATGTGCATGTTTTGTGTGTGTGTACATTTTCTGATATACACACACGTTAGTCTTGGTAGCGCCTGTAGAGTATTAAAATCCCATTGCAGCAAAAAAGTATCTTTACATCAGTATGAAGTAGCCTACTCACTTGTGTAATACAGTAAAGTAATACCCTTTTCAGTTAAAAGAACTGTGCAACTTTTTGAGACCATATGTGATGGATTTCTACTTTTGCTCTTCGAAGTTGAGAGTTAAGAACATACCAGAAAATGTCATTGTTTGCACTGGTTAGATCTGCTCTTTTCAAAGAGTGATATGCTTTGACAGAGTTTGGGATATGTAATGAAGTACAGTAGAGCTCAGATCAGATAACAGAACAGAATTCTAGGTAACAAATCAGTGCTTATGGTCCACTTTCTTTCCAATGTACATGAACACATTCTGAAGCATTATTTCTAAATTCAGAATTTAGGCCTAAATTTCTGTTCAAATCTAGAACAGTGGTGTGAGAGAGGTTTCATCAATTTCTTTTCTGACTCAGTAGAGATGTGATAATGGAACCTCTGTGTGAGTCTTATTATGGCATTTGGCATCCTAGAATGAGACAGATGGATCCACTCTACCTAGTGATAGGAAGGTTATCACCTCAAAATTTAGTGGGTAATAACATTTAGCTGAATGATATCTTCACTGGAAATTCAGAGGTATCATAATTATCAGTCATTCTCTGTAGAGCTTTTTGCATTGACATTTCTGTGTCCTTCAGTGGATCAGATATTGGGCAAAAAGTTACTGCTATGTTAATCACTGCTAATTCAAACTGCTGATAGTGTTGGGACAGGTGAAACTTCAACAGCTGTACAGTGGGTGTTTTCTTGTCACTCCTCTGACAACTTGTGGATCCTCACAAAGTCAGTTTTCTCTAAGGTCCGAATTATTCTTATTTATTCAAATAATCTCACAGTTAAAGCAATTTTAAATAGGAAATTATTCCTAAAGATTAAGTAAAAACCAACACAAAGTCCCTAGCCCCAAAATAACGCCACCTTGTTTAAATGGAACTATTTACCTTTAAAACGCTTTGTATGAGGTTACATTATATATGTAGGGAAAGCCCTTAAGGATTTCTTGAGGAATTTTTCTTCTTTTCTTGACAGCTGCAGCCTTCAAGCAAAACTGCTTTTGACTTCTGTTTTATGTCCCTAAGTAGAGGTAGGATTGTTGACTGAAAAGTCACTCTTTAGATGTTCAAAGGGGAACCTTATCTTTCATATTTTCTCCCTAACAAAAAGCAAATGACTTTTTCTCCTTCTTACTCTTACCGTTTGTAATTCAGTTGTAAATATGACAAAGGTTCTGTGTGTTCTGTGATCTTGATGCTTCATAGCATGCCAGAGAATTACTGTTTTGACATCTAAATTATCATTTAATCTTTCCTCACATCAGGTGTTCATGTAACTATTTCTAACAGTTGTGGAAGGAAACTTTTGAAAGCATAAAACAAATTTAAACTGATCCAGAATTAACCTCAGAAGGCTGTAAAGAGTCCAAAACAGTGTTCGGAGAGATGCAGGATGCTCTGTTCATGTAAAAATACAAAAGATGCTCCTCTTTGTATTATTAAAACACAAAATGTTAACATTATGAAGAAAAATGGAATTGCAGCTGAATATTCCAGAGGTTGTTTTAGAATTTGGGGCTGGTGACTTGGAAAGATGAACTCTGTCCGCCAAGTCAGGTCTGTGAAAGACATATCAACATCAACTCAAATTGTTTTTAAAATGGTAATGCATACAGTGTTCTACCACTCAAAATTTCACCATGTCTTTGAGCTTACTTAAATATTATGTTGTAAATAATTATGATGATTCCTTAATAGGAAAACAAGCAATTGAGAGTTCTGGCTCAAAATCACATCTAGGAATAAGTAGAAGTTAATACTGTGAGATTGATCACCTGTTTGTTTTAATGTTTTCTGGTTAAGAAATAATATGCTGTGTTCATTATTTATAAAATGTGTTAGTTATGATTTACCTATGCAAGTAGTTTCATAGTATTGTGTTGAATACAGCATGGCATAGTACCAACTGTTAAAACGAAGAGTTGTGAGTAGTTGTGAGTGAGTTGTGAGTAGTAGAGAATGGCATTCAGTGTCAGGCCATAAGTCCATAAAACTGCGAGTGCTGTAAATAAAACCAGTCAGCCAGGATAATGCTATCGCTCATGGCAGAGGGAAAGTTCATCTCATCTGAGATATGAGTTGTGTTCATATACTTGCAGAGAGTTGGTAGCAGAGTAATGTTCATGAACTGGACTCCATGCCTTTTTGTCCCCTTTAAAGCCACTTCAAGTGCTTCCACTCTGTCTTTCTTTTAAGTTGCACGTTTGGTGGGAAAGCAGCGAGACTGTCTGACTCACTGCAAGCAGAACAATCTTACATATATTTGTGGAAGCAAAGTCTGTTGTGCTCAAGTCCTTTAAAAAGAAAAAAAAAATCCTTCTTCATTTTTTTCCCCAAAGCTATTCAAGTTTTGTCCCAGCTATGCCAATCTGTCACTGCAGCTGTCAGCATGATGCCTTCTCTTCAAAGCACAGAGATGGCTCAGCTGAAAGCACTGCTTCTCTAGTCAAGGGCAGGAAAAAGGTCTGTGCAGTGAGCACTAGATATAAGGCTGACAGCCTGCATAGTACACTGTCAGCATAGCATAATACTTACCTATCAGTAAGGATTAGAGCAAAAAGGAAAGTGCATGAGGAACAGGGAAAACAAGATCACTCAATCCACTACAGTCAATAAAATTCCTTTTTATGGAAGTTTCTGGATTCATTTTGCAACTGAAAAACTGTGAATGTATTCACTATGGTTTTAAAATCTGATTGGAAAATCTGATGAGCTCTCTGCAAGCTACCCATCTTAAAAGAGGGTTATCTCTTTCATAATCTAATTATTACTGATTTGAATTCATTCTGCAAATTAGGCAATTAGACATTTAAACTTTTAAAACTACCT